>NC_068565.1:3301422-3601551 GCF_025698545.1 Gossypium raimondii
CGAGGGTGCTAATACCTTCCTCGCGCGTAACCGACTCCCGAACCCTAATTTTCTCTGGATTTTTACGTGGACCTAAAATTACCTTTTTTTTAGAAAAGTTTAAAAATAAATTTTTCTTCTAAAAAGAAAATTTTGTAGGTGTCCGATCACACCTAGAAAAAAGATCGGTGGCGACTCCTTTTTTCAAATAAAATTGAGATTCAGTTTTCAAATTTACAAAATTACATCGACTAGCGCCCGTGCCAAAATTTTTAGGTCGCTACAATACACATACTTTTTTTATACTTCTATATTTCATATTTTTTACATACACATATATAAACATACTTACTTACATATATTTTTGTTTCATAATTTTAAAATATGTATACCTACATATATTCTTCATATTTTTATGTACATACACATACATATATATTATATTTTATAAATTTTTTAATTTCCTTTATTGTTCAGTTGTTGTGCACGATGATTTTTTTATGCCCATTTTAAAAAAATATTTTAATTCGATCTGTTTATCTACTTATTGTCTTACATAGTTGATTCGTCTCTTTATTTATCTTTTATTTACTGTCACTCGTGCCATTTATGCTTATATCGTATTTATCATTGTTTTGTTATGCATACCAATAATGTAATTTATTTTCTCATTTTTACTACGACATCGTGTATCATTTTTTTACTTGATATATTAAAATTTATTTTTAATAAATAGCATTTCGTATTTTGTTATTCGGAAAAGTTGTATCCTAACTTACGGGGTATCAATTTTCCTGATAAATCCAAATATACGAATCTTTTCAAACAAATTTTTACGATCTTGGGATTTTGACAAAAGATCATGTTCTAACTTGTGGGACACGATTTCTTTTCTAAACCCGAGATAATTGAACATCTCTCAAATAAACAAATCTTTCAACATTTATTCTCGAATCGAGAATTTAAAGACATTGTGTCCTAACTTACAGGATATAATTATCTTCTCTATTAACGTGAAATATGCTATTTTCTTGAAAATTTTTAGCATTTTAATAAAGGATCGTATTTTGAATCTTTTCAAAGTTTTCAATTCTCAACACTAAGACACTAATAAATCAACTAGGTACCCATTTTGGGCGTTACGAGGGTGCTAACCCTTCCTCGTACGTAACTGACTCTCGAACCCGTTTTCCTAAAATTCGTAGACCAAAATCGTTGTTTTAATAAAATCAAATCGTTTATTAAAAGCAACCACTTTTCAAGGTGACCCGATCACACCTTATCCAAAAAGGATTGGTGGCAACTCCCATGTTCGTTTTCATTTTTCAAAACCTAAGTCGATCCCGTTTTCACAAAAAAATGGTTTCGACAATGACCATTGCACAAGTTTTATAACTTGCCTTATTTATTGGCATGTTTGACCAAAATATCTTGATTATTTTCTTGCATCTATTTTGAAGATATTTGTGTAAATAATCTCATATTTATTATTGAAGAAGAGATTGAATCAAGCAAATTTACTTTCCAAAAATTTTTATGTGATCTATTTATTTTATATACTAATATATGCACTTTTTTAAAAAAAAAAAATAATTAGTTTTTATAAAGGATTGAAATGGTGCCGTTTTGGGCCTTAATCCCGATGGCCAAACGCAGCGTCGTTCAAGTGACCCGTAGCGTCGACGGACGATCTTAGGATCTGCGTGTTTTCACGTTAATGGTTTAATTACGCCTTTAGTCCTTCCACTTTTTCAGCCTACTTCAATTTAGTACCTTTTCTTTTTCTTTTTAATTTTATCACCTAATCTTACTTTATTTTCAATTTGGTCCTTGGACCATTCGAGGAGACGAACGCCTGAAACAGTGACGTTTTCGATGATCTGAAACCTGACTTGGTTTCCAGATAGGATCCGCGTGTTTAATTACTGTCCTGATCCTTCTGATTTTAAACGGTTTACAATTTGGTCCTGTTTCTAGTTTCTTTTATTTTTATCCTACGGTTTTGGTTTTGTTACTTTTTAATCATTAGTAGCTTTTTTTATTACTTATAATTTATACTCCCTAATATCGTTTTGATTTCAATTTGATACTTGATTTATTTAACTTCAATCCCTTTTTTGCAAACTGTTTTATTCATTAGTTTATTTATTTCATTTATTTATTAGTTCTTCAACCTTATTTAATAATTAAAGTTCATTTATTTATATTCTTTTATATACTTTTATATTTTATTACAAATTGTATCCATAATTTCATTCATGCTTTAACTTGGTTTTATTTTCCATATTTTATAAATTATCTTCCTTATATTTAATTATGTATTGGTTTCTTTGTCTTTATTATTTTTTATTGGCATTGTCATTTATGTGCATACGTTGTTGCTATTATCATTATTATTATTTATTTTATTTATATTTTGATTGTTGATATTAATGCTAAAATAGTGTACATTATATGATTCTCGTAAATTATTTTTATTATTATATTCATTATTGTCATTTATTAATGCGACATTTCATTCATGTATCATTTTAAATAGTACACATTTTCACTTAAATTTGTAAAAAATAAAAATTTGAAAATAAAGACAATATTTCGTATTTTGGAATTCGAAAAGTCGTTCCCTAACTTACGGGTTTCGGTTTTCTCGATAAATTTGAATACACGAACCCTTTCAAACATAATTTTTTAAATTATCTCGGGAATTGAAAAAAGATCGTGTTTTAACTTACGGAATATGATTTATTTTCTAAAACCGAGATAATCAAATATCTTAAAAAATAAATAAAACTTTCGGTGTTTGTTCTCGTTTCGGGATTTAAGATATTGTGTCCTAAATCACGGAATATAATTGTTTTTCTTGATTGACGTGAAATACGCTCTTTTTAAAAAAAATTCAATTAAGCGATTTTAACAAAAGGATCGTATTTTAAATCTCTTCAAAATTTACAATTTTCGACATTAAGACATTAATCAATCAATTAGGTACCAATTTTGGGCGTTACGAGGGTGCTATTCCTTCCTCATACGTAATTGACTCTCGAACCCTTTTTTTTTTCTTCTGAATTTCGTAGACCAAAATTGTTTTAATAAATCAAATCATTACGAGGTGACCTGATCATACATCATAAAAACGATCAGTGGCAACTCCCATTTTCATTTTCAAAATAAAAAGTCGACCTTTTCACAAAAAATAGTTTCGACAATTCATTTTAATAATATTTTTTTAAAAATAATTGATATCGAAGACCATGACTAATTGTTACGTAAAACAATACAATTCATGTGCCAAAAGAAAAATATTAGAGGAGGCACCAAAAAAATTCAGAAGAATTTTATTCGTTTACTTTGATTTTTCAAAGTTTCATTTACCCTGAACAAAACGTTTCAATGCTTTTATATTTCCTTGATTTTTAAAACCTTTCTTTACGTATTAAACTTGACTTGTCTTAAACGTCATTCATTGTAGTTGGGGTAATTAAGATGATTGAGATTTGTCTGCGAACATGTGGTCTAAAATTATTAAATTTGTTATCAATTTAGAAATAATTTCATTTTGGGTTACCAAATAAATTTTGATGTGGCCAACGAAATTAAATTACATTTTTAATGAGAGTTAAAATATAAATTACTCCTTAATACTTTTAAAATTTTAAAATTAAGTTTAAGTCTGATTCTTTTATCGGAAATCTGGTCTTATTTAAAGATATTGAATGCTGATGTAAATTTATTAATATAATTACAGCTTAAAAGTTACTTGGTTTGATTCTATATATATAAAACAAGAAAGAAATCAAGAATGTCACTGTTCATCAGCTATATATATTCTTCCTCTGTTATTTAAGTACAAAGATTAAACTCATAAATGATGCATAATTTGGGGATTAACAGTAGAATTTAATCAATATTTTTTTAATGAATATCCAAGAGTTGTTGTTCTCTATATTAACTTACAAAATAAAAACGGAGGAAATTAAGGAAATGAGGGTTGTGGCTATCAGCCTCTTCAAAATAAAAACTTGCATTGTGTTGGTTGTCGGTCATAGTCTTTTATGTTGCTCCCCACTCCACATGGTGCCATATCTCATCTTGAGATATTCTCCACATATATCCCTGATTTAGTTAGAAGCTTCATTGTTGCTCTTCTTCTCTACCAAATTATTAGCATGTCATATTTAAAAGCAAAACTCCCATTGTTTGCTCACCTAATGCCCACTTTTGCTTTATTTCTTATTCTACTCCCTGGTGCTTCTCTCGCTAGGCATCTTTTTAACCAGGACTGCGGCTCTACTTTCTGTGGGAATTTGAATATCAGTTACCCATTTCGATTAAAAAACCAACCTCCTCAGTGTGGCTGTTATGACCTGGAACTTGCGTGTGAGAATAACAACCGCACCACTTTGGTTTTGAGGGAAGGGAAATTCTTTGTCCAAAATATTTTTTACGAAAATAAAACAATCCAAGTGATGGATTCAAATCTGGACAAGAATGATTGCAACTCCCTTCCTCTTAGTTCCATATATTTCAAGTATTTAGATGGACAATTGTATTCCATTTTTTCTTCTCCTCATTATTATTCTCATTCTCATCATTATTATACTTCTTATTATTATTATAGTAGAGAGTCAGAGGCTAGCATTATGTATGTTGTGAATTGCTGGAAACCTATAAAATCATCTCAATATATTGATGCCTCTCGTTGTATCACCAAATCCAATATCTCTTTTCCTCCAACTTTCTTTTATTTTTTAGACAGAAATACAGTGCGGAATCTCAATCAAGCTTGCACTTTGGAAGCGGAAGTTCCAATTATGGTTAAGAGTATATCAGGCATGTCTACATTAGCTATCTACAATAAGCTATCTCAGGGATTTTACCTTTCATGGTATGAGAACCCATACTTGGAACTTTCTGGGTAAGTTTCTACTAGTATTTAAGTTATATACCCGTAAGTTGAGTATGATTAACTTTCTTATTTCTCAGCTAAAGTACTAAAGTAAAATATATTACTAAATTCCGGAAAGGGTAGATCAGACCCAAATGGATAGGGAAGTAAAAAATAGATGAGCATTGAAATTTTTGGCTCAGAGAAACTCCAAGCAAAATAGTGAAAATTATGATTTTAAAAAGATTTTATATAGACAAAACAACTATTTAATCAATATTTACAATTTATTAGACTTTTCTATCTAATAAAATAATATTACTATCAACATTATAAATAGCTGACAGAAATGACATTATCCATGAAGATTAAATAATTGTAATTAAACTTTTAATATTTACAACACTACTTTTTATAGTTAAATATTTTTTCCTTTTATTTTGTGCAAAAATTTAGTATATAAACAAAAATTTGACATAAAATGTCAGTAAACAATAATAGTAATGAAATTTGTGATTTTAATATGAAATACATGTTAATATAAAGTTGTATAAAATTTAATTGTGTTTGACTCATTCTACTCAATACTGCAGATTGCGATATGTGATGTTTTGCTTTGGACTCTGTCTTAACGAAATTGGTATGCATATGGTCTCACTTTTATATATATCGTACTGCGGAATGCGATATATGATGTTTTGTTTGGAACTCTGCCTTTAATGAGTAGGTATGCAAATGGTCTCATTTCTATATATACCGAAGCATAAATCAGAAGTGACCAACAGAAAAGCATAACAATCACCCAAAATCACCAGGCCCTTATATCAAGTAAAATAGTCACCGAAGAATGCAACACTTTTACCAGATTGGATTTAGAAACTAAACCAATTCTCTTGTTTGCAATAACGGCATCCACCACTTCCCATGTACCCAAATAATTGTTTCAGCCGACGCCAGTACACATCCTTTCTAAGCCATTACTGAGAAAAAAAACAAAACTATTGAACTTTAATTTTAGGAAAATTAAAAGATTCTTTATATCTATCTTGATTTGAAGTTTAAAAAGAATCTATTTTAATTTTATCTTGTTTGATTTAGAAAAAAGAAAAACACAAGGCATCAATGGGAATATCAAATAATTGAATTGCTATTTTAAAATTAATTGCATAAATTAGCGAAAGTATGTGTTTTAAGGGGAATGAAACTGTCACATACATAAACATTTTGAGAATGTAGATAATACGTTGATTTCACAATGCACTGATGTTTTCTAATATATTTTTCTTGAAAGGTGTTTCCATCATACTGAGGCTCTTCTTTGGGATACCTTGTTTGCTTGTACTTGTAATCTATAAATGGAGAAGAAGACATTTATCTATGGATGATAAGATTGAAGAGTTCCTTCAAAGCCACAATCTAGCTCCAATTAGATACTCTTTCAAAGAAGTTAAAAAAATGACTAAAAATTTTAAAGATAAATTAGGTGAAGGGGGTTATGGTTCGGTGTTTAAAGGAAAGCTTCGTAGTGGACATCATGTGGCAATAAAATTGTTGTGCACATCAAAGGGAAAAGGCCAAGATTTCATAAATGAAGTTGCTTCTATTGGAAGAATTCATCATGCTAATGTGACCAAACTTATTGGATTTTGTGTGGAGGGATCAAAACAAGCTCTTGTGTATGATTTCATGTCAAATGGATCGTTAGATAAAATCATATTTTCTGAAGAAAAAAGGAACACTTTAGGTTGGAAAAAACTATTTGATATTGTGCTTGGGGTTGCTCAAGGAATCGACTACTTGCATCAAGGATGTGACATGCAAATTTTACATTTTGATATCAAGCCACACAACATTCTTTTGGACGAGAACTTTAACCCAAAAGTTTCAGATTTTGGTCTTGCTAAGTTGTACTCAGTAGATGATAACATTGTCTCTCTCACTGCAGCACGAGGAACAATAGGGTATATTGCTCCTGAATTGGTTTACAAAAATCTTGGAGGCATTTCATATAAAGCTGATGTTTATAGTTTTGGAATGTTGGTGCTAGAAATGGTAGGAAGGAGAAAGAATTTGAATGCATTTGCCAACCACACTAGCCAAATATATTTTCCATCTTGGATTTATGACCGGTTAGATCAAGGAGAGGACATGGAGTTGGGAGATATTTCTGATGATGAAAAAGTAATGATAAGGAAGATGATAATAACAGCCTTTTGGTGTATACAATTATTGCCTTCTGATCGTCCTTCGATGAATAAAGTGTTGAAAATGCTTGAATCTAACGTTGAACTCTTTGAGATGCCTCCAAAGCCATTTCATCAAGTTCCTCTTGAAACATCAACTGAGGTTGATAATTGTGAGAACTCTAATGATGAGGAAAGTAGGTCATTGGATGTTGTTACTATAACCAGTTTTAATGTCGTTTAATATTGGAAACATTTCCTTTCATTATCTTACATTTGTAGCATCGTATATATTTTGCCTTTCATATATATTAGTATCTCGATATGTGTATTGTATTTGTACATAAATATGTATTTGAAAAATAAAAGTTGTTTTGGTTTTTAAATAAATAATACTGAAGTGATACTTTGTAGGATTGTTGAGCTCCTTCACAACGTAAGTGTCTTATGAATTGATGCAAAAGGAGGCTTGAAATAGATAGGAGATAAGGGAAAAGTAAACAGAGAGGAGAGAAAATATGTTACGGTGATTAGTTAAAGCACTTAGTCTTCTTCACATAGTTGAATTTGACTACTCAAAATAAGATACTAGGGTAGAATAATTGATGTATAATATACCAAACAATTGTTAGCTTATGATATCCATTCTCCATTATCATCTCCCTTACAATTTTACTTACCATGTCAAAACCAGAGACTCATTTGTCTTTTTTTTTTTCTTTTTTTTTTCTTAAGAAGAATTGACTTGCATAGACTTAGTGGCTTATTATAGTGGGTTGGAAATGACGTCTCCTTATCTTGTTTTTTTAAAGAAATATTTTACAAAATTTATTAGTTAAATTTGGTTTTTTTTGTCTTTATATTAATTTTATACTTGAATTTGGTTATTTTAACCTTTATACTTTTTAAATTTAAAATTTCAATTGTAACATGCTAATTCTGCCTGGCCCACTAAACAAAGATAATATAATAAACAAAATCAAATAAATAAAGTCCAATAAATAGTCCAGTCCATTTATGAAATGGCTATAAAAGCTATTGAACAAATTTGTAAGAGGAGTTTTTTTTAAAAAAAATAGAAATAAAAAAAAGCAATCAAAGTAATAAAATCAGCAGAATATCAAAATTTGAAGGTGATTTATTTTTCTTTTATTTATTTTTCGAGTCTTTTTATATATAAAAAAACATAAAATAAAAAGGGAAGGGTTCGGAACACTCACCGAGTGCTTCGGGCTCTACCACCGTGAGTAGACAAGGTCACCACCTCCGATGATAGGTGGTTATGACGAGGAGATTTTTAAACTTAGAAATTGAAAGGTTTCTTCGAGAATTTTGGCGATTCGGTGGGTTTTTGGAAATATCGGTCCCAGACTCAGGCTC
Organism: Gossypium raimondii; assembly: GCF_025698545.1. Lineage (NCBI taxonomy): Eukaryota > Viridiplantae > Streptophyta > Magnoliopsida > Malvales > Malvaceae > Gossypium > Gossypium raimondii. Next base: position 3,309,850 of record NC_068565.1, read on the forward strand.
AGGAAGCCGAAACGACCAAAAAGGGGTTTTTTTTATACTTTTTTGGCCACCGTGGGTGGGGGAGCCGTCGCCGGTGACCGGCGGCCATCGCGGCAGAGCTCGATGGCTCCCTTGGCTGGACCTAGGGGCTATTTCAAAGAAAAGGGAAAGAAGAGAGGATTTTTTTTTAAGGCAGAGAGGAAATGATTTTTTTTTTCTAAAATTTTTAGTTTTTATAGGCCTCCAAAATGACGCCGTTTTGGGAATGACCTCAAAAGCCCAAAATGTCACTCCCAAAATGACGTCGTTTCAAGGCCGACCTGAAGTCCGACCTGACCCGATCCTAAGATCCGCTTTTTTTGAGGGGGTCTATTTGCGCGTTTGGTCATTCCGCTTTTATCGCCTTTTTCAGTGTAGTCCTATTTCTTTTTAATTTATACCGTTTAATTTTAAGTTCTTATATTTTGGTTCTTCTGAGAAACGGTGCGCATAAGGATAGGGGGTATTTTCCCATTTGGTCCCTCCTCTTTTTCGCGTGTTACAATATATCCTTTATTTTATTTTTATCCTGATTTGCCCCCTAAAATTCTACTTAAGTTTCGATTTAGTCCTTATATTTATGCACTTATTTTATCATAATTTAGACTCTTAATTTCATTTCAATGTCGATTTAATCCTTATTTATTTAATTTCGAATACATCTAGATTTTTTAATATTTTTATGTATTATTTATTTTATTTATTTATTTACTTATTATTTCCTTTACTTTTTAAATATTTAAAATTGATTTGTTTTCGTATTTCCTTTTTATTGTGTGTTTTTAATTTTTTTATCTTTTTATCTTTTGCCTTTATTATCGTTATTATTTCATTATTTAATTATTTACTTATTTATGTATTACCCTTTTTATACTTTCAAAATTAGATTATTTACGTTTTTACTTGCACATTTATTGTTCTTGTTATTGTTGTTAATATTATTATACTTTCATATTTTATCATGCGCATTATTATCATGCCATTATTACTACAAATTGATGTTGCATTGTCATTTACTAGCACGACATTTTTATTTTCCGTAAACCATCATTCTATTTTTTATATACTTCCATTTGATTTTATTATGGCTACAATTATGTCATGAACCGTGTTCAAATACACTTACTTGTTTCTATACTATGGCCAAATAAGCTAAATATACATTGCTTTAAGTATTATATTCGTTTTTGCACGAGGCACAAAAAAGGAAAATATTTCAAATCAAGGTTATGTTCATTATTTTGGAATTACAAAAGTCGTATTCTTAACTTACGGAATATGACTTCCTTCTAAAACCAAGATAGTCAAATATTTACTTTAATTATAAATAAAAAAACGAGATTTAAGTGATGATCAAATGGCGTTCATTCTTGTTCTCGAGGATCTAAAGCATTGTGTCCTAACTTACGGGACATGATCCTTTCTTCTCGATTAACTTGAAATAAACCCTTTTTATGAAAGTTAATTTAGTTAAGTAATGTCTTAATAAGGGATCGTATTTTAAATTCTCTTCAAATTTTTAATTTTCTACACTAAAGACATCAATTAATCAACTAGGTACCAATTTTGGCCGTCACGAGGGTGCTAATCCTCCCAAAGGCGTAATCGCCTCCGAACCCATTTCATGAATTTTGTAGACCAAAAATCGTTGTTTTAGTAAATTAAACTTTTCATTAAAACGATCAAATTAAGAGGTGATCCGATCACACCTCATAAAAAGAATTGGTGGCGACTCCATTTTAGTTCCTTATAAAATAAAAAAAGGTCGATCAAAAAGGTTTCGACAACTTGGCAACTCCACTGGGGACAAAATAAGAGAGTCAAGCCGCGAGTTGATTACTGTTGGTATTTTTGCCGAAAATTGATAATTTGGTTTAAATTTATGATCCCTTCATTGCATTTCATCCTTATTTTTGTGGTAAATCAAGTCTTCATCATTTTGTTACATAATGATATGTTTGCTTTATTGGTTTGAGTCTCTTGGTATATTTATGTATATCGCATTGCATAATTGTTCAATTTTGCCCTTCTTAAGTGGGAGTGAGAAGCTATTCCTTCGTGAGGTTTTCACCTCCGTATAGGATAGTGGATCGCTTTTGGGATACATCTGTACCTATGACTTCGTGAGGTCTTCATCTCCGTATAGCCATAGGGAAATGTATTCCCTAATCGAACTTGGTCCGTATGAGCCTATAATGAGTGAGGATCGATGAATCATTGATTCGATACCTTTACTTTAGAACCGAACCACATATAATAAGCCCTAAGAACTTACCCTAGATAGAGCCATACCGAATCTCTAGTGGTTTCCTGAATAGGTGCTCTATGTATTATTTCTGGCTTGCTTTAAATTCTAGCTTTGTATGAAATGTACTGACTTGTTTCGTTTTGCTTTGGTTGTGATTGCATTGCATTTTCATCATAGAAAAGTGTGTTGATTCACGTTTAGTTGCTAAATAGAGAGCTTGTCATGGAAAAGGGATTTCTTGATAAAGTAGAAGACAATGCGGCCGTCCGTATTTGGTCTGAGAAGACACAACAAGAGAAGGGTGATAGCCTGATGAAGGGATATATGTCAGAATTGTGGGATTTCAATCACATCAGTGTGACTCAGAATAATCTCCAATAGTTGAAAGAGGTATAGGACCAATGAGATGACAAAACCAAAGAATTATTCTACTTTAACTATGGTGATTTGCCTTATTAAAAATACAACTAAAATTTTTTGTTTGGCTACTAAGAAAGTAAAATATTTGAGAGAAAGAATCAATAATTTTTATTGATCATACATAAGAATTTGAGATTGAGACTAATAATTTATAGAACTTGAGCTTCATAGCTGACTATTGTTATCAGCTAAACAACCACTAGTAACTACAATCTAACTAACGAACTGATCAACTAACTTAACAGTTAAGCTAACAAACTACCTAATAATTGATAGTCTAACAAAGAAGATTTAATACTTGTATTGTCTTGGTCCTCCTCAATGTAGTTGAGATTATTAAGATGGTAATTATATTTGTAAAAGTATGTGTCCAAAATTATCATTCTACAATTCGCAAAACTTTTCATTGTCTTTGAAGATGTAGTTGAGAATTTTGCTTGAAGACAAGCAAACATGTAAGTGTGGGGATATTTGATAAGTGCTAAAAGTAACATATTTTTATCTCATTCACATATTTTCATTTTTCAAGAATCATTTGTAAAATGTTCAACCGAATTATGCTTTCTTCGATGTTTTTCTTTTCTAAGAAAAAGAAAACGACATCTATAGTATGATATTAATTTGAGTTATATTTACTTAAATTCATTAGTCCCAAAAATGAAAATCAAATTTTGAGGAAGTAAAATTTCACACTATTTTTAATTTAATTTTTTATATTTAAAGTCAGAATTATCATAAAATATCAACTAGTAGTCAAATTTATCACAAAATAATACTCTCTCATGTTGACCCGAATTATAATGGTCATTGAATTATTTGTAAGTTTTCATTTAAGCTATTGAACTATTTGATAATTCTAAGTTACTAGGTTGTTAAGTTTTTTTTTTTCTAAAGTTTGACTAACGAGCTCCAAGTGACGATTCGATGATTGACATGGTAGATTAGTACCCATTAACGAGTAGAAGAACATACCTTAATCCAAGTCGATTTGATGATTACTGTCAGAGATTGGGGAAGAAAACCTTTTAAATTTTATTAGCAGATTTGTGACGTTCAAAGTTGTTTCATAAAAAAAAAACATTGAACTGTAGAAGAAAAAGGGAATAAGAGCTTTTGATCAGTGCAATCTATGCAAACAAAAAAGGGCCATGCAACAACGATTTTAACAGTCTAGTGATTTAAATAAAAACTTTCTAATAATTTAGTAACCATTTTATAACTTTTTGAATTTTAGTGACCAAAACGTAAACTTACTAATAATATATGTATAGGTTTTTGAGTCCCTTCTACATCCACTAGTAACAACAATCTAACTAACCAACTGATCAACTAACTTAACAGTCAAGCTAACATACTACCTAATAATTGATAGTCTAACAAAGAAGATTTAATACTTGTATTGTCCTGGTCCTCCTCAATGTAGTTGAGATGATTAAGATGGTAAATATATTTGTAAAAGTATGTGTCCAAAATTATCATTCTACAATTCGCAAAACTTTTCAATGTCTTTGAAGATGTAGTTGAGGATTTTGCTTGAAGACAAGCAAACATGTAAGTGTGGGGATATTTGATAAGTGCTAAAAGTAACATATTTTTATCTCATTCTTAATGCATCTTTTGGTGATTATTCAATGTTAATTGTGACTTTTGTGCTCTTAATCCTTTAAATTAATATTTTTATGCTTAATAGAGCACTTAGAAGGAAAAAAAGTTGAAAAACAAGTGAAAATTAGAGCGTTGGAGGAAGTTGCAGGAGCCGCACGGGCTGAACCATTCCACATGGCCATGTGACCCACACGGGTGTGTGATAGGCCATGTTGTTTTCACGAAATTGTGCACCGAACAATGGAAAATCACGACTTTTAGGTTTTTTGAGTATTCTAAGATGTATATATGATAAAAATAAGAAGAAATGAGGGAGCCGTCATAGAACATTTAAGGAAACAACTCAAAAAACCACTAAAGCCGACTTTGAAGTTGATTTTCGTCAAGATTGAAGATTCCTAGTTGATTTTGTAATGACCCAAAATTCACGGGCATCAGAAAAGTATAATATCGGGCCTCCGTCTTAGTAAACTGAGTCTGAAAATAATTATTAGAAATATTTACTAGACTAGTTGTGTATTTAATTAGGTTTTAGAAAGGTGAATTTAGCTTAATTAAGAGTAATTAGGAAAAGGATTAAAATGAATAAAGGGTAAAAGTCTAATTATAAATAAAAAAATAAAAAGGATTAAAATGGCAATTAAGCCATTAATAAGAAATGGGACGGTAAAAGTGATAAAAATCTTAGATTTTTATGTTTTATATATATTATTTTATTATATAATATAATATAATATATTATATTGTATTATATTATATAAATTAAATAGATGACAAATGTATGGTAAAGATTAAGACAAGTGTAATAGTAATAATTACATAGGTACACTTGTAATAAAAATAAATATATGCTTAAATAATAAGTAAAAGATTTTATTATTATTAATATTATTAGTTATAATAAAAGAAATAAAGTAAAGTAAATAAAAGAAAGTAAAGAAATAAAAACAAAACAAAAGAAACAGAATAGAAAGAACAAAGAAACAGAGAAGCAAACGAAACAGGGAAGAAAGAAGAAAAAAGAAAGAAAAGGGAAAATAGATTTTAAAGCTTGGAGTTAATTTGGTCATCAAATTAGCCCTTTTCTCTTAGTTCTAATGTTTTAAAAGTTTTAAAACAAAGTTTTGATGGAATCAAGTTGATATTTTGTAAGTTCATAGGTTTTCAAGAATAGTTTATGTTGAACAAAAGAGATGAATTAGGATTAAATTGAAGGAATTTTAAGTTAGAATTGAAAAAGGGATTAAATTGTAAAAGAAACTATAAGTTTTATGTTTTAAGGACTAAATTTAGAGAAATTCGAAATTAGCAAAATATGCTGAAATTTTGATAGTTAAATTTTAGTTTGGATGAAATTTGAATAGAAATAGAGTGTGAATTGAATTAGGGAAGTAAGTGAATTTAGTTAGGATTAAATTGAGAATTAGGAAGAAATTGAATAGAAATTCAATTATTTATTATAATTAGTGCTGTAATTAATAGTATAAATTATTATTATTTTCGTAGCTAATAAAGAACCCGAGGCATCGACATCAAAAGGAAAAGGGAAAGCTATCGAAGACTAAAGCGAGAGATTTACGGTTTGTATTACTATAATTCAAATTATTTATTTTTAAATGTTAAATTTTAATTTATGTGTTTAGTAAATGAAATGTGAGGTAAGTATTAATACTAGTATTAGTAATAGTATTTTTATTATTTTTATTAAGATGAGTGGGAATTAATTTGAATAGTTGATATGAATTAATATTTGAATTGTTTGTTGATTGAAAGTGGGAAGTGAATTTAAATCGAATAGTGACCGATATTAAATTGAATGGAAATGTATTGAGTTGTGAAAATATGTGAATTGCGGATTAATTATTGATTGAAATGTTGAAAATGATTGAATTGAAAGTGTGAGAAATTGTGATTAAATTGGGATTATATGTGATTTAAATACCCTATTAACTAGTCGGGCTGAGTCGGATATAGTTGGCATGCCATAGGATTGGAAGAGTTCAGGATACTTGACCTCGAGTCGATGAGACACTGGTGTCACTATATTTCTTCGGATAGATTCGATGAGGTACTGGTACCAACTTTCTTGGCTTTGCCGATGAGACACTGGTGTCAACTATTGCTTGAACTATCCGATGAGGCACTGGGTGCCATTCTGGTGTGTTTGGTTGGATCCGTGTATCCGCCAAAGTCCGAGTTTTGTTAATAGGGTACATGATGAAATGATAAACCGAACGAGTTGGTCAAACGAGCTATTGAAATGGTATGAAAAAGTTGAATTGTGAATTGAAATGTGAAATGAGATTGAGAAATGAACCTAAGGTTCATGATTTATTCAAACTCAAATTGTGGATATACGATATTGGTTGATGAATTGCTATTGTTGAAATATTGAATTTAAATTGTATATACGAATTATGCATTACATGTTTATTATTGTTATAATTTGAATTATGGTAATACCATTGAGTATGAAATACTCGCGTGACTGATTGTTTCGCATGCAGTCGATAGAAGTCAACGGTCCTGGTTCAAAGATCCAGATTAATCCCGACTTCAAAGATAACTTTGGTGATGTATATTTTCCTTTGGGTAATGTGGCATGTACATAGGATGTGTATAAAGGTTGTTATGTTTTAATATAAATGGTTAAAAAATGTTAGTATTAAAAGTTTATGAATTATTATGAAAGAAGTTTATCTATTTTGATTTATTTATTACCTTGTTAAATTTTAAATTGATATTATGTTGATTGAGTTTGATTAGAAGTAATTAGAATAGAAAATGTGAATGTGGAATGAATTGGTTGATTTGGTTATATTTGGAAAAGATATGGTTTTAATTGCAGGGGGTTCTATGTAAAAATAAGCAGAAATGCTGCCGAAATTTTTATAAAATTTATAAAAAAAAAAGAGAGATGAAGTCAATAGTAAATAAACATATGATTTTATGATTTTATTTCAATATGTTTGTTAGTTATTTAAGAATTTTTTTTGTAAACTGTCTGATATGTCCGGTAATGCCTCATAACCCTGTTCTGGCGATGGTTCGGGGTTAGGGGGTGTTACAGATTTATTAGGATATTATCATGAGTTTTTTTATTTCTTTCGATTATATTGTATCTTGGATGTTTCTATTTTCAAGCATGACCTAATTTTCTAAATACTTAAGGAAATGAACCATATGATGGATTCTTTCATTTGATTTTTATTTTACGCAATAAATACTTAGTTTCTTGTTCTCAATTATATATGCTTAATTCTTGGTTTAATAATTCTAGATTATTGATCCATTTTTATGTGCTTAAATTGGTGGTTGAATATGTAACACCTCGGTTCTAACAGGTACAAGGTTTGGTGTATAGTCCTAAGGAAGTATGATTGGCAGGGTAGGCTTCACCCAAGTGCATTTTTAGGCATATAGATTGGACATATACAGTTATGAGATTAAGTTAACAAAGGTTCCTTGTCTGGTGGCTATATTAGTTGGAATAAGACTAATGGTAAAGTAAAATGACATCGAGAGTATGAGTTTACCTTAAGGATATAGTGCACTCGTTAACTGTGGTACTGTGCAAGTTAAGTTACAAGATAAGCTGGTTAGGAACCAACTGACTGTGAACCAGGATAGTTAAAAGATAAGGGGATACTCAATTAGGTTTTTTGAAAGTTGCAGACTTTTGATAAGATAATTCTGTAAGGATGTGACATTTGTCAAGTTTCAATGAGGACCTAAATTATGATAATAGATATTCAAGTTTGGAAAAGGGGAGTTCTCTTATTCTTTCTTCAAAAATATGGTTATTTGAGGCTTGAGGAATCAAATACATTTCTTTAAGCTAAAGTTGAGATACGAGATTTTATCAGTGATTACTCCATGTCAAGTGGTTGCTACAGTATCTTGATAAATGTTGGACCTAGAGTTCAAGTTGCTATCTGTGGTAGTCAGGTGAGTCCTTATACTAACTTTTTCATGTATATTGTTCATACAAGATATGCCTATGGTAATCGTTTGAACTATGAAATAGAAACCAAAAGTGTATAGTTTGAATTTTTGTTGGGGTTTGCATGTATAGTTCGTATGAATCTGAGAAGTTCAATATATGAAGTTTGAGTATGGGTGTATGGCACATTTGAAATGCATGTGATGAAGTGCATGATTAGTGTCTTAAAGTGTTGAGTCTTAAGCAATGTCAGCGTATGAAGAGTCTGTTAAGAAAGTTTATGTCTGTTCACCACGATGAAGTCTAAAGGGGTCCGTCGGAACTAAAAAGACAATCTTTGATATGAATCTTGAAGGAAAAGCCCATGACCATGACACCTTCTTAAAGGAACTAAAGGACGATGATTACCTAATGGGATTCTTCGTGTGTCCTAGGATGATGATGGGCAAACCTCACAAAACATGAGTTTAGGCAAATACATATAATAAACATGTTAGGAAAGGAACACCTTTGTGGTGCAATATCAAAAGAATGCCTTTGTGGTGAATCATGAAGGGATAGTCTCTGTGGCAAACCCTGCAATAATAGCCTTTGTGGCAATAGTTTAAGAGATAAGCCCTTGAGGTGCACTCTAAAAGAATAATTTAGATCGTGAATTTTGAAACAGTGCCTTTATGGCATATTGTAGTGAGGCTCTCAATGGCCTACCCTAAATGAATGATTCATGTGGCAGATTCTGTATTAAACTATTTTGCGCAATCAAGTATGACTTGTAAGTGTGATTAGAAAGAAAAGAAAGGCACATTGTCTTTATGGGCTACGATAAAGTGTTATGCAATACCATGATTCGACTGTGAATAATGAAGTGATGAGATGTAGAAGGGATGATGGGAAAATATAAAAGAAGCATATTTTGAACAAGGATTTTTCTAATATTATATTTGAAGGAAGGTACTGTCATCTGTAGAGGTGATCAAACATGAATTGTGGTTAAATGATGGCTTAAAGTTACATATACAAGTGTAACAATGTTTTGATTGTATAGACCTTTGTAAAGAGAATGGGTAAAGACTTATGAAATATTAGATTCAAAAAGGTAAGTGCCATATAGAAGTTGTTGAGGGATAATTAATGAGTTCAAAGTAAGGCATGATATCCATAGAGAATGATGAATGAAATTCTAAGAAAAGTATTCACTAGAAACAAGTTGAAAGACTAGAATAGTAAGAACGTCATAATGATTCTTCAGTAAAAATTGCAAGCATTGTGTAGGTAAAGGACATTTTTCTCACTAAGTTCTTATGACCTTACTTGTGTGTAATATGTTATAGGTAAATTGATGCAAGTTTGCACTAGGAGGGACAATGCTAGGATTACGCCAAGAAGTGGCATATTAGGCTATTATGCATACAAAGCCAGTTGGTGGTGTGTTCAAAGTTGATACGTACTTAGAATCTTCAATTAGGGATAAATGAAATAAGTTAGGGCATCAAATCAAAAACTCTGTAACCTCGTTATTATGTATTGTAATTGTATCTACTTATGCATTTAGTTGTCATGTATAAAAATTGATTGTAATTTGTATAAGAAAACTCGATTTGTTTGTATTAGTGATGTAATACCTAAGATCTGGATCCGGTTAATCAAATTGGGCCTTGGGTGTTGCAGAATAAACCCTATTTAAGAGTAGATATTGCATAATTGAGTGTAGTTGCATGCAATCCTAGAAATAAGACGACATAAATATATTGGATTAGAGTCAAAACATGAAAGACAAAAACACAAAACATGAAAGACAAAAACACAAAAATATATAATAGTGAAATGTGAAATTTTATTTCTTTATTCACTGTTCAAATACAAAAAAAGTACATGTTTACTACAATATAAGTACATTTCCCAACAAGAATGCCCTTTGTTCATTGTCAATTTTGAAATGAACAAATTGGTCTCTCTCAATAAAACTACAAAAATAATTTTCTAAATTTCTAAATAATTTTCAAAATTCTAAATATTTATTAAAATTCTAAATTTTATATTTTTAAAAATTATAAAAATTTTAAAAAATCTTAAAATATATAAAATTAATTAATGACGATTTTTATCTCTTAATAATTTTGAGATCTAAATAAATAAATAAATTACATATTTTTATCTCTTAATTTGCTATAATAGTCTCATAATACTTTTTTCTTTAAAAAGACTTTGGCTAACTCGCATTCTCTTAGTCGTCATTGTAGTTGGGATAGCTCAACTTAAATACTCATATAAAGGTTTATTTCTCCAAAGTTAATACAACTTGTTTCGAATCTTCCTTTTTCTAAATTCAAAGCATTGAAAGTTATTCACAACCTCATACTAGTCAAAGTCTTCTATCCCCATTAATGCTTCTTTTCACATGGTAATTTTCTTTATATATATACCCTTGATTTAGTTTGAAACTTAAGTTTTGTTTTCTTACCTACCTAAATTTTTAGTATGTTACGATTAAAAGCTTGTCTTGGTTGTCGGTCATTGACTTTTATGAAAAGTCTTTCCCTCTTGCTCCCCGCTCCCCATGGAGGCATAACCCTGTCTCTATTCTTAGTTAAAGCTCACATTCGTCAAAGTCTTCTGTCCTCATTAATGCTTCTTCGCATCTTGAGATATTCTCTACATATTTCCCTAATTTAGTTAGAAGCTTCATTGTTGCTCTTCTTCTCTACCAAATTATAAGCATGTCATATTTAAAAGCCAAACTCCCATTGTTTGGTCACCTAATGGCCACTTTTGCTTTATTTCTTATTCTATTCTCTGGTGCTTCTCTTGCTAATCTTATTAACCAGGATTGTGGCTCTACTTTTTTGTGGGAATTTGAATATCAGTTATCCATTGCGATAAAAAAATCAACCTCCCCAGTGTGGTTACTATAACCTGGAACTTGAGTATGAGAATAACAATCGCACCACTTTGGTTTTAAGAGAAGGAAAATTCTCTGTCCAAAATATTTTTTACGAAAACAAAACAATCCACGTGATAGATTCGAGCCTGGAGAAGGATGATTGCAACTCCCTTCCTCTTAGTTCCATATACGTAGGTTATTTCATTTCTTATTTTCCTCCTCGTATTTTTATTACTGCTCCTTCTACTTCTTCTTATTATTATTCTGGTAGAGAGTTGGATAGCATTATGTATGTTGTGAATTGCTGGAAACCTATAAAATCATCTCAGTATATCGATGCCTTTCGTTGTACTACCAAATCCAATACCTCTTCCCCTCCAACTTCCTTTTTCTATTTTTTAGATGAAAATACGGTACTAAATCTCAATCAAACTTGCACAGTGAAAGTGGGGGTTCCAATTATGGTTAAGAATATATCAGGCATGTCTACATTGGCTATCTACAACAAGCTATCTAAGGGATTTTACCTTTCATGGTATTACAGCGAGAACTACTACGAACTATCTCTGTAAGTTTCTAGTAGTATTTAAGTTATGTACCTTTAGGTTGAGTATGATTAACTTTCTTATTTCTCAGCTAAAGTAAAATATATTACTAAAAACCGAAAAGGGTAGATCTAACCCAAACGGATGGAAAGTATTGTCACTAATGTAATGCAACAATTAATCCAATCCAATCTCCAAAGTGAAAGTAAAAAACAGATGAGCATTGAATTTTTTGGCTCAGAGCAGCTGCATCTGCCTTTTTTTCCCTCTCTTTTTGAGTTTTTGTTTGAACCACTTCTTTTAATTTGTTTTTCATTTCCTCTGCAATTTACACTAAAATGTAAAAATTACAGAGAGTTTGTGATTTAATATGAAATACAAGTTAATACAAAATTGTATAAAATCTAGTCGTGTTTGACTCGTTCTACTGAATACTGCAGATTGCAATATCTGAAAAGGGCCTTGCACCACTTCCTTTACGGAATTCACGGAATAGGCTTCGTTACTATTGTAGGTATGCATATGGCCTCACTTTTATATCTACCCAACATTAAGCTTCGTTCCGTTTTAAATTTTTTTTTTTCATTTTTCATTTTTGTATATACCAGAATGGATTTAGAATGGCAGATTGGCATTCTAAATCCATTTAAAATTTTTGTATATACCAGAATGGATTTAGAATGGCAGATTGCCACTTCGTTGTCATTGTATCTATCTTGAATCATGCACTCCTTTCCATTCATATATTTCTCCAAAAATAATATTGTTTCAGCCAACCTCAGTTCATCCTTTCTAGGAGATCATTATTGAGAAAAAACAGAACCATTCAAGTTTAATTTTAGGAAAATTAAAAGATTCTTTATATCTATTTTAGTTTTATCCTGTTTGATTTGGAAAGAATGTCACGGGGCTAGACCTTTCGTCTCGCAAACCGTGCGGCCTTAGGCGATCCGTTTGCTCCAAACTCGCCTAAGTCAGCCTTTACGCCCAAAAGTGAGGATTCCTTAGAACTCCTCCAAGGCACCAATTTGTATAGCGGAAGCGATTGTGCCAAAAGAAGCTACAAGAGAACAACAGAAAGAGCGCTCGCAAAGTGTTTGAGTAAATGCTCTCAATTCTTATTCACAAAGAATAATGAAACAATTCAGTTATTAATAAGAATTTTGAGAGTATTCACTCAAACTTTTCTCTCAAGTGTTCTTGTTTTTGTTCTTATTTCAAGGCTCGTTCTTACTTCGTTCTTCTGCTGTTCTTCGTGGAAACCTTAAGGGAATTCTGTTGAATCCTTTATTGTTGTGAGTTAAGCTGACTTGGGCATTTTACTGTTGAATCCTTTATTACTGCAAGTTAGGCTAACACAAGGGAACAATGGGAATATCAAATAATTAAAGGGTAAACTACCAAAATAGTCACTTTTGTTTGCCTTAGGTTACATTTTAGTCACTTATATTTGAAATGTTACGTTTTAGTCACTTACGTTATCGTGTTGTAACATTTTAGTCACTGATAGACCTGTCCATGGGCCGGGCGGCCCGGCCCGACCCGATGGCCCGCCCGAAATATGGGAGGGTTTGGGTAAAAATATAGGCCCGAAATATGGGCTTGGGCAAAATTTTGGGCCCGTTTAAAAAATGGGCAGGGCCTCGGGCAAGATTTTTTTGGCCCGGGCCCGGCCCGAAAAATATTAAATATATATATTTTTTATTTTTAAAATATAATAGTTTTTTATTTTAAGTTTATTTACTTTCATTTCCTTGACTAGTATTACAAAATAATAATAATAAAACATCAAGTTTGTTTTACTAATCAAATGTTAGACTTTGTTACAACAATTAATACAATTAATACAATTAATAATTTGATAAATTTACTAATCAAATGTTAGATTTTATTACAACAATTAATACAATTAATACAATTACTAATTTGATAAATTTACTAATCAAATGTTAGATTTTATTACAACAATTAATACAATTAACAATTAATAATTTGATAATTTTACTAACAATTAATTTTAATAACAATTAGTTTTAATTTTATTAAAAATAATTTTAATTTTAATTTTAATTAAAAACGGTCGGGCAAAGCAGCTCAGCCCCATATTTTTTCTTCGGCCGGGCCTAGGCAAAATCTCGTGCCCATATTTGGCCAGTGGGACTAGTAAACGGCTGAAATTTTTTTGTGGGTCTACCTACCATGGACAGTCTAGTCACCGAGTTGTTAATTGTTGACAATGGTGTATCAGTAAGTTGATGTGGCACCTTAAATCATCATTTTAAACGAAAATTTTAGGTTAAATTCTACAATTGGTCCCTATATTTTTTCATTTTCAACAATTTAAAAAAACATAAAAGAAAAAATTAAATTGCTCCAAACGAAAAAATATGGGGACCGATTGTGTAAATTAACCTAGAATTTTGTTTGAAATGATGATTTAACGTACACATCGATTCTTATACGCTTAATAGAAACTAACGGCTCAATGACTAAAATGTTACAACGTGATAACATAAGTGACTAAAACGTAACATTTCAAACATAAGTGACTAAAATGTAACTTGAGCCATACAAAAGTGACTATTTTGGTAGTTTACCCATAATTAAATTGCTAATTCAAAGTTAATTGCATAAATTAGCGAATGTATGTGGTTTAAGGAGGATGAAACTGTCACACGCATAGACATTTCGAGAATGTAGATAATAAGTTGATTTTACAAAGCACTGATGTTTTCCAATATTTTTTTCTTGAAAGATTTATTCCTCATACTGAGGCTCTTCTTTGGGATACCTTGTTTGCTTGTGCTTGTAACTTACAAATGGAGAAGAAGCATTTATGTTGAATTATACTCAAGTAGTAAGTGATGAATATAATCAATGTATGTTATTTAAAAGAGTTATCAGTACATGTATTTATACAGCAGTGATAGCTGCAACTACTAACTAACTAACTACTGCAACTTCCTTAGCTAACTAACTGCTTACTAACTACTAACTTGACAACTGACTAACTTCCTTATAATGCTCTAACATTCTCCTGGTTTTCTCTTTTTCTTAAAGCAACCGCCTCATCTTTAGTTGTTACTCGAAGAGCACTGCGCAGACCTACAAACTGCTTGGGAGCTAGAGGCTTAGTAAGCACATCGGTAATCTGATTAGCAGACGGAACAAAATTGACCTGAAGGGATCCATCGGTAACCTTTTCTCGAACAAAGTGATGGTCAATTTCAATATGTTTTACTCTTGCATGATTCGTTGGATTGGCTGACATGGACACTGTAGACGTGTTGTCACACCAGACTGTTGGTGCATGGACCATGCAAACTCCTATCTCATTTAGTAACTATCGAATCCACAATAATTCAGAAACGCAACCAGCCAAGCAGCGATATTCAGCCTCTGTAGAAGACCTGGACACAACAGGTTGTTTTTTCGAGCACCATGCTATCGGATTTAGTCCGAGAAAGATAACATAACCCGTGGTAGATCGCCTGTCTTCAATAGAAGAGGCCCAGTCCGCATCGGAGTAACAGACTAACTTGAAATGTCCACTCGAAAAGAACAACCCATGATCTATTGTTCCAGCTAAGTAATGGAGAACACACTTAACGGCTTTCCAGTGAGCTTCACTAGGCGAGTTCATATACTGGCTTAGCTTATTAACGCAAAAGGAGAGATCGGGTCTTGTAACACACAGATATTGCAGCATCCCTGTAGTGCTACGATAGAGATGTTCATCAACTGTCTGACCACCATCAGAGGCTATCAGTTTAGGATAGCTGATCATAGGAGTTGGTGTGTTAGCAGCACCCTCCATCCCTGTCTTCTAGAGAATGTCCTGAACATACTTTCGTTGAGTGAGAAGCAGACCATGAGGCATGTGCTGCACCTCAATGCCAAGAAAAAACTGAGAGGATCCAAATCTTAAGAGCAAACTGTTTGTGTAACTGACATACCACATCATCAATAGCTTGATTGGAGTTACTAGTAAGAATAATGTCATCAACATATGCCATGAGAAATAGCTGATTTGAGCCAGAACGCCGAATGAACAATGAAAGGTCTGCCTTGGATGCGCAAAACCCCAGCTTATTCACCACAAATTGTTGAAGTGTGTGAAACCAGGCACGAGACACCTGACGCAGTCCATACAATGCATTGTTTAACTTACATACCAATTTACCATTCGAGCCACATACTTCAAAACCTGGTGGTTGATCCATAAAGACTTCTTCATCAAGCTGTCCATTGAGGAACGCATTATTCACGTCCACCTGTCGTAGTGACCATCCTTTCATGATTGCAACAACAAGAACCGTTCGTATAGTAATAGCTCGAACTACTGGGCTGAACGTGTCTCGAAAATTAGTCCCAGCATGTTGAGAGAAGCCTTTTGCTACTAACCGAGCTTTGTACCTTTCTATAGTACCATCTACTTTCTTTTCACCTTGAACAGCCACTTACAGCCAACAGTTTTCCGTTGAAGAGGTAGATTACACAGTGTCCAGGTGTTATTTCGAATAAGTGCATTCAACTCATCAAGAATTGCTTCTTTCCAGAGAGGTTGTGCCATAACAGTATGAATGTCTGGAGGAACTTCAGATGACAAGGAAACACCACTTATGTATGCTTTTGGCTTAAAAATGCCAGCTTTGCTGCGGGTTACCATAGCATGGGTGTTTTGTAGAGTAGGAATGAGAGATGAGACAGGGATGGAGACAGACTGTGACTGAGAGGTTGACGCATTTAAGGGAGTAGTTGACATGGGAGAAATAGAGGGACCATGGTGTGAATGGACAGGAGAGTTAGGTAGGCATGATGGTAAGGTCAAACTAGGTTGGCTAAGACACTGAGGCTGTACAGGAGAATGTAAGATAGGAGCTAGAACCATTAGCCTGGAGCTAGTGTGAGGGGTTGTAGAGGCTGAGGGCGGTTTGAAGCAAACTACTTGGAACCCAGACTGATTTTCATAAAACGTGATATGCCTAGCTATGTAAACCCGACCATTGCTATCTTGACACCTGTACCCTTTATGACTAGTAGAGTAGCTAAGAAAAATGCAAGGAATAGACCGAAACTGAAGTTTGTTTTTATTATAGGGTCAGGGATTTGGAAAGCATAAACAACCAAATGTTTTAAGGAAGGAATAGTTGGGTTTGTTTTGAAAAAGTTTTTCATAAGGAGAGATAGATCCTAAAGGTGCAGATGGTAACCTGTTAATTTGATATACAGCGTTGCTAAAGGCATCGTTCCAATATGACACTGGCATTGCTGCATGAACAAGCATAGAAAGTCCAGTTTGAACTATCTGGCGATGCTTGCGTTCAACCAAGCCATTCTGAGCTGATGTGTGGGGACAGGTGAGCCTATGCAAAATTCCATGTTGAGCAAGATACAGTCGAAGAGCTTGGAACTCACCCCCACCATCTATTTGGAGTGATCGAAGGTTCATACCAAGGGTTCTCTCAGCTTGCTTGTGAAAGAGAGGAAAAATAGTAGCAACATCCGACTTCTTATGCATAAAGTATAACCATGTAAATCTTGTAAAAGCATCTGTAAATGCTACATAATATCGAAACCCATTGGATGTTACTGGTGCTGGACCCCAGACATCTGCTGTAACAAGCTGCAAAGGTGCCGTATATCGAGTTTCAGAGGAGGGCAAAGGCTGTTTATGTTCTTTGCCTAAACGACATGCCACACATGCAAAGGAATCTTTATTATTATCAAAAGCCAGATTACAACTTTGTAACGCTTTAATCAGTACATTTCTGCAGGGATGGCCTAGCCTAGCATGTCACAGACTTAGAGGCGTTGGAGCATGAGTTTGAAAACAACTAACTGGCTGTCGATATTGATTATTCATACGACTTTTGTTGAAGCAAAGCTTATACAGACCCTGATGAACTGGACCTTGAAGAAGCACTTCCTTGGTCTTTAAGTCTCGAACTTGACATTGTGATGGAAGAAATTCAAACATCACCTGATTGTCTCTGGTGAACTTAGACACAAAAAGCAAATTCTTAGTTATACCAGGAGTATATAACAAGGACTTCATGTAAAGTGGTCGTGTCTTAGTAATAAGAGTTGACTGACCAGAACGCAACACAAGCAGGGAGTTACCATTGCCCACATACACCCTACCTGGTCCAGGACGAGAGGTGGTATCACCAATGGACTCCATCGAGTGGGTGAGGTGATGTGTCGCCTCAAAATCAGGATACCAGGCAGAATCTCCAACCGTATCCGGAGTGACAATCATTGCATGTGGTGACGGAGCAGGCACAGTCACAGACGGACCCTATTGCACTGAATTACTAACAAAGGAGTTTGGCCAGCTAGAGGAAGAAGATACCTGATATGACCAGTTAGGGGATGGAACCATTGAAGGAGCAATCATACAAACATTAGCTTGTGGAGAGGGTCTGTAGTTTGTGCTCCTGTAGGATGAATCGAATCGGTAGTAGCAACGGTCCACAAGATGCTCGAGTTTACCACACAATTGACATTGAAATCGTGTGTTAGAAGAGCGACCACGACACGACCACGAGAGTTAGATGGCCGATAAGCTGGTGTGGAACTATCTGTAGCAGAACCAGCAGGCAGCTGCAAAACAAGGTTCGTAGAGCTAGGGACCTCAGCCAGTAACACTTGCTGTCGAGACTTAGCATCAATCAGCATAGTCATGACACTCTGAAGGCTGTACAGCGTTGGGCTGGCTACAATGATGGACACGATTGGCTCATACTCAGCTGGTAGCCCGTTTAAAATCACTGTGATATGCTCATGTTCGCTGATGATTTCCCCACAACCAGCAAAGTTATCACAAAAACCTTTAACCTTCATTAAAAACTCTCGCATAGATAGATCACCTTTGCGTTGTGAATGCAAAGCATGACGATAGAACATTAGCCGCGAAGTAGACTTACTTTCATTCAAGGATACGATAGCGTTCCAGATCTGTGCACTCATATCTAATCCAATAAGATGAGGTAAAACTGTTGGACTCACTGATGTCAAGAGCCAAGAAGCAAGTGCACTATCTTGCTGTTCAAACCTTTCAAAGTTAACATTCTCTTGAGGCACCCCATTATCATCAAGAACCGTTGAAGGAGGCGGAACAGTATGTAAATCAAGAAATCTTTGCAGTTTATAAGTTTTTACAGCGAAAAGAATTTGCTGATGCCACAAAAGGTAGTTAGAATCATCAAGAAGCACACTAACCTTCTTTGTGGAGAAAAACTTACTATCAACAATACCAGCAGATGGTTGAGAAGCCATCGAGGGAACAGCAGAGGGACTCAACGAAGGATCCATGCGAACAACAGAAGTACTTAACCCAGGAAAAAACTAACATCTGATACCATGTTGAATTATACTCAAGTAGTAAGTGATGAATATAATCAATGTATGTTATTTAGAAGAGTTATCAGTACATGTATTTATACAGCAGTGATAGCTGCAACTACTAACTAACTAACTGCTGCAACTTCCTTAGCTAACTAACTGCTTACTAACTACTAACTTGACAACTGACTAATTTCCTTATAATGCTCTAACAATTTATCTATGGATGATAAGATTGAAGAGTTCCTTCAAAACTACAATTTAGCTCCTATCAGATACTCTTTCAAAGAATTTAAAAAAATGACTAAAATTTTTAAAGATAAATTAGGTGAAGGAGGTTTTGGTTCAGTACTTCAGTGTTTAAAGAAAAGCTTCGTAGTAGACATAATGTGGCAGTAAAATTATTGGGCAAATCAAATGGTAATGGCCAAGATTTTATAAATGAAGTTGCTTCTATCGGGAGAATTCATCATGCTAATGTGGCAAAACTTATTGGATTTTGTGTGGAGGGATCAAAGCAAGCTTTAATATATAACTTCATGTCCAATGGATCTTTAGATAAAATCATATTTACAGAAGAAAATAAGAATACTTTGGGTTGGAAAAAATATTTGATATTGCACTTGGGGTGGCTTGAGGAATTCACTACTTGCATCAAGGATGTGACATGCAAATTCTTCATTTTGATATCAAGCCACACAATATTCTTCTCGATGAGAGTTTTAATCCAAAAATTTCTGATTTTGGTCTTGCTAAATTGTATTCAATAAATGATAGTATTGTCTCTCTCACTGCAGCACGAGGAACAATAGGATATATTGCTCCTACATTGGTTTACAAAAATCTTGTTGGCATCTCATACAAAGCTGATGTTTAGAGTTTTGGAATGTTACTAAGGGAAATGGTAGGAAGGAGAAAGAATGTGAATGCATTTGCTGACCACACTAGTTAAATATATTTTCCATCTTGGATTTATGACCGGTTGGATCAAGGAGAAGACATGGAGTTGGGAGATGTTTCTGACGATGAAAAAGTAATGGTGAAGAAGATGATAATAACAGCCTTTTGGTGTATACAATTAATTCCTTCTGATCGTCCTTCAATGAGTAAAGTCTTAAAGATGCTTGAATTTGATGTTGAACTCCTTGAAATGCCTCCTAAACCATTCCATCAACTTCCTCTTGAAACATGAATGGAAGTTGATAGCTGTGAGAACTCTAACGATGAGCCAAGTACATCAAATGTCATGTAAGATTAGAAACACTTCATTTAATTATCTCACCTTTTAGCTTTATATTATTTTGCCATATATATATTAGTATCATATTATGTGTGCCGCATATGTAACTAGATAAGTATAGTTAAAAAACTTTTACATGTGTTAAATTATTGTTCATAATTACCAATTTTCCTTAGGCTATATGTTCAGTATTAAGTATTTAAATTTAAATCATAATTGAAATTATATATAAATTAAAAGGAAAATATATGAATAGATTTTTGTGTTAATTTAGTTTAGGTTTGGTTGAATTGAGTTGATGAGATGAGATAATTAAAATTTTTATTTTCGGATAAATCTTTTGCCTTAGATCAAGACTTGTGTGATTGCATTGAAGAGGAGTTTATGGGAGAACTCTGTGCATAAAGCATCGATTCTTTAGGTGCAGGTGAGTCAAAAGAGAATCCATTGTGATGTAGATGTTAGATGACTTGTTTACTTTTTCGTTGTTATGATGATTGAGTCTGTATTTTTTTACAATTTTTGTTGCCAATCTTTTCTTTTTAATTTTAATTGAAGTTATAATTAATTTTACAATTTGTACATTAGTTATAGATGAAATAAATAATAATAATAATAATAATAATTAAACATTAATAAAAATAAAATAAAATAATTATTTTAAATTTATTATCATGACCCTTTTAATTTATAAGGCTGAAAAATAAAAAACAGTCAGAGGATTTTCTCATATTAGTCTAATAGATAATTTTGACGGGTTGAATATTGAATTAAATCTAGACATTAAATCAAGCAAATAACCATTTATCCTTTTCTTTTAAAGTTGAATAAAATATTAAATTTAAAAATAAATTCAAAGAAAATAATGTTGGTATAAAAATAAATTAGGATTTGCTCTAATCTAATTTTATTTAACTAAATAACATTTATATTATGCAACTTATATATAAAAAATATTAAATTAATATAAATATCAGTTTGAAAATTATAATTAGTGTAATAGATAGTGTTTGACAATCTCATTTTGGTATTGATGCCTCCATTCTTATCTTCAATCAAAACCATAAAACTTATATTTCGTGTTGACTCAGATTTTGTTGTGTTTCAGCTTATTTCATTTAATATCTGCTTTCAATCTCTCATTAACCTCTCATATTAAATTTTGGTCCTCGAATCTAGAGGGGCATGGCTCTGACCCCCTAAAATATAAAATTGTTATTTAAGCTTTTAAATATTTTAAAAAATTTTAAATTAGTAAAAGTAAAATTATACATTGACCCCTTAAAATTATAAAAATTCGATTTAATCTTTTAAAAATTAAAATTTTATTCGACTCCCTTAAAAGATTGATCTGACTTCGCCCCTGCCTCCACTAAATTAGAATACTTGATAATTCATCAACATCTTATACATATAATGTCAAACATGTCATTCACTTCCACGAACATATTATTAATATGAAATATCATCAAAATATGCTAAAAAAGTTAAGTCACACTACAGGAATTTGAGGACTCCGCGGAGTTTATTAGTGGCGTTTGTCCGATAAATGGCTGCTAAAAACCGTCAAAAAAAATGGATTATTGGGGTTCAGAAATTAAACGCCTTTATATGTAACGATTGATGACATTTATGATATAACGTTGGTTGAGGGTGGATCGATTTTTTGTTAAATTTTATTATCTCAAATTCGAGTTTGCAAATGAGGCATGAATCCAAATGAAACCAAAAGATTTTTAAATGTGGCTTGCGACGTATTGGGCTGGAATATTCCTTCCTTGATGAATTGTTTAGTGTAATTGTTATGGAAGACCATGACTAATTGTTTAGTGTAAAACAATACAATTCATGTGCCAAAAACGTCCAAAGGAATTTTATTGGTTTAATTACTTTGATTTCTCAAAGTTTCAGAAGCTTTCATTTACCCTAAACAAAACGTTTCAGTGCTTTCATATTTCCTTGATATTTAAAACTTGATTCCACACTACTTACGTATTAAACTTGACTTGTCTTGAACATCATTTATTGTAGTTGGGATAATTAAGATGATAGAGATTTGTCTAAAATTATTAAACTTGTTATCAATTTCAGAAAGATTTTCTTTTGGGTTAGTAAATTAGGTAGTTCTAAGGCGAAGTTATAATTATTTTTTCATAGTCGTCGACATTAAATTACATCATTAATAAATATGATGCTTTTAAAAATTAAAAATTAAGTTTAAGTCTCATTCTTTTAAAGAAATCTTGTGTTACTTAAACATACATTGAAAGCTGTTTTAAGTTTTTTTTTTTATCTCAATCAAATTATTACACATTTACGCATTTGTAAATAATATTAAAATCTACAAAATGCAGCAATCCCCCACGAAAAGTGTCCATCACCCAAGTACAAAACACCAAAATCTCATATCGATAACATCATAATTTCATACCACTAGACTCCAAAACCCCCCTCTGTTAATCTGCCCTCTAAAAAAATTGTGCAAGCAACCAAAACATATGCCCCATATAACCAAGAATCCTTTAGGCACTAACTGCTAACCAATTCTTCAGAAGAAACACAACAACATCACTCAATATATATTCACCACCATGCCTTTTTATTCTAGCTAACGCCAGAGCATAAGCCATCTCATTTCCGTGCTTCTTAGCTTTCGAGAAGGAAACATTACCTACTCTAACCATCTGTTTTCAATATCCTTGAAGATAGATTGCAGCATCCACGGTCTCAACCTTTCGAGAAAGAAACATTATCTACTCTAACCATTCTGTTCTCAAACATTACCTACACTAATGCCTCATTTGATCCAATCTCAATGATTAGAGAGTCTTTACCTTTCCAGCTCATTCCTAAGTTTATTAATATAATTTATAACTCAAAAGGTTTGATTCTATATATATATATATATATATATATATATATATATATATATATATATTGCTCCTCTAATATTTGTAACAAATATTAGAACAAAAACTTTTTATGGGATCATTTTCAGCTTCATTATTTTTATACATTTCCTTTTAAAACATCATTGTCAGTTATGCATGAAATGCCCATTCATTTTGAAAGTTTTATTAAAATGATTTTTTATTTAATTAATTAACTTTTAACCTTGTTAGGGATCTTATATTAATCAATTCTTTTCTTTTCTTTTTAAATTAATGAAACTCTAGTTCATTTTCATCTTCATTATTTTCTAATATATTTCCTTTCATTGGGGCTTTTAAAACATCATTGCATCAAAACCCCACCTTTCAAACCTGATCCATTTGGTGTAAACTTCCTTGAAAGTGCTATTAAAATGATTTTTGAATTTTTTTAAAATTAGGATTAAATTGAAAAAATAGATAAATATTAAGGACTTAATTTATTATTATATAAATTAAATTCTATACTATTAAAGAAACTATTAATTTTCGTAATTAATCATCTTTGTTCACTTTCAAAATTAATAGGAATTAAATTTTTTATTTTTATTGTGTCATATTTACTAAGTATTGAAATTGAATCATAACAAACAAAAAAATTACAAATCAAGCAAAAGCTAAAACATAAGGCAACAAATTTCAGTACGAAAAAGCAAATTAAAATCGCAGTAAAAATTAAAATAAAGATACTCAAGCATCTATATAAATATTCCATCCTACTTTTTAAAATATATTTTATATTTTATATTTTATATTTAATATATTTTTAGTATTTAAGTTTCGTTTTGATATTAAATTTGGTATCTAAATCAAATAACTTAATGAATGTTTGATATGTCTACTCTAGTAGAAAAGAATATCGATACTTAATTAGGAAAAAATCAGTTACCAAATTAAGCATTTCTGCCAAACTCAAGTATTTAACTAAGGTAACAAAATAAAATATCAAATTGAAAAAAAAACTCATATACCAAACTCAATAATATATATATATATATATCCGGCCGTTCATGGTGAAAGAACAAACTTTTAATATTTCTCAGAATTCCAAAGCTTATAAAAACTTATTATATATAAAAGATTGGTTAAGTTTGCATTTAATCTTTGTATAGATAGCAACTTCGGAAAGTAAAGATGGGTGGGCAGTTTGCGCCTATCATCGATCGGTCTCTTATTCTTTGTTGTATTTGGGTTTGTAATTGCGTTGGCAAGTCGCAAAAAGAAAGGAGAACAGAAGGAAGATGGTGAGGAAAAGCAACCTGAAGATGCCAAGCAGCCTCAAGATGCTACTAAAGTGAACGATGCAGATGACGTTTTGGAATCCGCCAAAGAAATCGCTGAAGCCACCATCGATATTCTTGAAGCCATTGGTGATATTGTTGGCGGTGAAACTGTAGAAGTTGGCGTGACGGTCTGTTGTTTCTTTTGTGCATGATACTTGCCTATGTATGTATTATGCAGATGAATATATGAAGTTCAAGGTACATATGAAATGAATCCAGCTTCTCTCATACCTATCCCTCTTCTTCCAACTTATTTTTCTTGAAAATATAAAAATTAAAACTTATTTCTTAAATTATTCTTTTAATTTTTATAATTTTTAATCTGTAAATGGGTTATTTAACAGGGTGGGTCTACATGTTACTTTATATTGATTGAGGTACATACCCCATCTGTTTGAACAAATATAGAACTATTTTATCTTAAAATTATGTATTTGAAGTTCTTTTATCAGCCAAAATAAAAGTTTTTATTAAAATCTCAAACAGGTTATGTATTTGAAGTTGATTTTTAGAGAAGGATTGGAACATTCACTCACATATCGGCTTCATATCAAAATTTATTTTTGCTCTAAACAATGAATTTATTTTGTTTTTAAATAATATATCTAAAGAGGTTGGTCCACGTTTTGTGTCTTAAGTTGATTCAAAATCATTAATCATATATTATTTTTTACCTCTTATAAGTAAAATATATCTTAAAATATATAGTTAAAATGGCGAATTGAGTCTTCCAAATCATTCCCGCAAGAGATCCGGACCGATTTTTTTCTGATCCTTCGATAAAAAATATTCATTTTCTTAATAAAAATAGGAGGTAGAGCCGATAAAGATTTCTTTTTCGATTCATCCCTGGAGTTGAATTAATACCTCATTCAAGAATTGGTTTTGATCTAATCCATAGGAATCAATAGAAAAGGCAAATCCCTTATAATACACCAGATCCGACTCGGTTATTGATATAGTGAATAGATCTGTCATTTCTTCTAATGTGTATCCCCCTGTTCTGGTCATGGAATAGATGAAATAAATAAATAAAAATGGATATTTGTTCAAGAATGAAATCTTATTGGAATTGCCCAGTTAGTCCTTCGGAACCATATCACATCTTGGATATGATGAAATAGGATGAATTGAGACGGTATTTTGTAAATACTAATTATCTTGAATATATTAACTATTTCTTTATTTTTTTGATCGCTTGGAAGGGACAAAAGGAACATATTGTTCTTAATTTCTTCAACAATTTTTTATCTATAGTGGACCTCTCAGTAGAATTTGAACCCAGATGAAGTTCTGACCATATATAAGAGAAAAAAGAATGAATGGGTCTTGTAGGATTCGGAAGCAGATGAATATCTTGATTGGCATTCACACTATTATCGATGCAGGAGGACGTGAGTTTGAGTACGCTGAGACCTATTTAATAGTTGGAGATAGGCTATGGGTAGAATTAGGTTTTATTGTATATAAAAAAAAACAGATATGATAAATAACCTATAATGAGATTAGTGTTAAAAAAAATGTGTTGCTAAAGATTCATATACATAATATAAATTTGTAATGCATGATTAAATAATTATAGTAAATTTAAATTTTAATATATTTATTATTAAATAAAAAAATAAAAAATCCTTAACGAAGTGGGAGGGTTTATTCTAGTTGTATATAAATGTTTCAATGAATTTCCAATTAATCTTTGTATAGCCGGGGAAATCGGAATTTAAAGATTGGTGACGCTACCGTTGCCAAAAGCTTCATACATCTTATGGATTATGGCATATCACAATATTCGCCAGAAAAATAAACGCATATATTTATTAAATTTTATGTAAGAATTAAATAAATATTTGATTGGGTAAAATATACAAATGGTCATTCAACTATACTCATATTCCTGTTTTGGTCACTCAATTTTAATTTTTTTAATTTAGGCCCTAATGTTTTATTCATTTCTTTTTTATCATCCATTGTTAAATTGAAAACGAGAATAATGATGCGACATTTTTAACTGTTATAATAACACATTTAGTCTTCAAATTGATAGAATTTGTAAATATGAAGAGTTGAAGTTATTGAATTATTTAGAATTAGAATCAAATTGGTAGAATATGCAAGTATTAAGGACTAAATGTCTTATTATACCAATTAGAAAAAGGCCACACCATTATTTTCATTATCAATTTAACAACAGTGACCAAAACATGAATGAGTACAAATATTAGTGTCTAAATTGATTTTTTTAAAAAATTGGGTGACCAAAACAGAATGCAAGCATAGTTGGGTGACTATTTGTATAGTTTGCCTTATTTGATTTGAATGGTAAAGTTAAATGTTTAAAATGCATTGTATCATGAATTCAAGATTTATTATGATTGGGATTTTATTGATTTTAAATAAAATATAAAAAGTCGAAAACACTCTCATAATAATATAATTTATGTTACATATAAAGAATATTTTAATAATTTTTAATTAACTTGGTGCCTAATTAACTTGTGATACCTATTTATTTAGGAGTTTAACAAAATAAAATAATTTATGCAAGAATTTTATCTTGAATGCATATTTAATGCAGTAGATAATTGTTATATAATTATAGTGAAAATAACTCAACCCGAGATTCGACTTGAAATACCCATGATTTAAATAATCCCAGACACTTCATTTTGGGGGACATGTGAGACACTCCATGGCTTATCTTCTTCTTCTCCATAAAATCTTTTGTCTCCATATTCAAAACCTTCTTCAAGACCATTTTGTCTCCCCTTTTTTCACTCATGTTGATACACAGTATCACAATATAATTAATAATTAGTAAATTAATAAACGAAATATATATCCTTTGACTAAAATAACAACTTTTGGAATAACAAAAATAAAGTTGTAAAACATTACTTCAACATCATGAGTCTAATCCAAGTTGTTGTCATGGTACAAACACTACACCAATACAGGCTTTTAGCGGCATTTGGATAAAAAAACGTCACTAAAAATCGAGCATTAGCGGCGCATTACGTAAAATGCCGCTAAAGATCAAGCATTAGCGGCGTTTTTTAAAAAAACGCCGCAAAAAACCTAAGCCCAACGGCATCGTTTTCTATCTTTTGGGGCTTTAGCGGCGTTTTTAAAGAAAGCGCCGCTAATGCTCAGATTTTTAGCGGCGTTTTTGGAAAAGCGCCGCTAATGCTCAGATTTTTAGTGGTGCTTTTGGAAAAGCGCCGCTAATGCTGGGGGCTTTAGCGGCGTTTTCCAAGAAGCGCCGTTAATGCTCGGGGCTTTAGCGGCGTTTTTGAAAAAGCGTCGCAAAAATATTTTATCTGTCTATTTACTAGTTAATTTGTTTATTTATATTAATTATAATTTAATTTATTTTTAATTGAATATTTGTTAAAAATAGACAAATTTGAAATAATGACACGTAGAAATAATTTGAAATAAAAAAATAGAAAAATATTTGTTAAAAATGGAGAAATTAAAATACTATTATTTAAAATAATTTTAATTTTTTTGGGTACATAATTGATTGATTTTAATTTATATATTAAATAATTTCAAATATAATTGTAAAAGATACGATAGTATTAATTATAAAATATTTAATTTAATTATCATTATAGTTTAGGGTTTAATATATATGGTTAATTTAGGATTTAGGGCCGATTTAAGAGTTACAATTTTAAGGTTTATAGATTATGGAATTAGGGATTATGGATTAGGGATTCTGATTTAAGGGTTGTGATTTAAGGTTTATGGGTTAGGGGTTAAGGGTTAGAGGTTAAGAGTTAGGGATTTAGGGTTTATGGATTCGATGTCAGGTTAGGGTTTAGGGTTTAGATTAATTAGTGTGTTTGAATTTATATATTAAATAATGTTTAGGGGTTAGGGGTTAGGGATTCGGGGTCGGGTTAGGGTTAGGGTTAGGGTTTAGGATTTAGATTAATTAGTATTTTTTAATTTATATATTAAATAAGGTTTAGGGGTTAGTGGTTAGGGGTTTGGTGTTTGTGGTTAAGAGTTAGTGATTTAGGGTTTAGAGATTCAAGGTCAGCTTAGAGTTTAAGGTTTAGATTAATTAGTATTTTTTTAATTTATGTATTAAATAACTTCTTATATAATTGTAAAAGAGATAATAATAAATTGTAAAGATTATTAATTTAAAATTGATATGCAATATACAATAATTGAATATAAAAAATTATAAAATATGTGAGCTTTGGCGGCGTTTATAGCAAAAACGCCGCTAATATGTATTAGAATTTTTCAAAACGGTGTCGTTTCATTACAAGAATTTAATTTATTAGTGGCGTTTCTTCTGTAAACGCCGGAAAAGGTAACATTAGCGGTGTTTATGACTAAAAAATATTTAATCTAAACCATTTGATATATTTAAATATTAGATTTAAAAAAATTAATAAAAATATGTAACAAATTGATACAGATAGGTAACTATCTATTTTGGATATATAGGACCAAATTATAGCAAATAAAAATAAAATACAAAAACTAAAATCATTCCACATCGAACATCTAGCAAAATAATTATATTTTAGTTAGGAAGAAATATCTCTAATAAAATGGAGATTAGATCGAAATGAATAATATAAAATCATGATTAACGCCTCAATCTTTAATAGAAATTTGATATGTGAGAGATTAATTGCTTACATTGGATAATTCTAACTTAATAATTAATTACGACTATTTAATCATTTTTTCTTATTAAAATATACGATATTTATTTTGAGAGTACTTGATTTTTTATAAAATTCAATTTATAAAAATAATAGTAAATGTTTTATAAAATCACTTAACTAATAATTTTAATGAAAAATAAAAGATTTTTAGCATAGCAAAACAGTGTCGTTTTATTCCAAATGAAATAATTTTTTGCGGCGCTTTTATGAAAAACGCCGCAAAAGGTAAGCAATAGCGGCGTTTTTATAAAAAACGCCACAAAAAATAATTTTACTTTACAAAAATAGCTCCATTTTAGCATAGCAAAACAATGTCGTTTTATTCCAAATGAAATAATTTTTTGCAAGCAATAGCGGCGTTTTTATAAAAAACGCCACAAAAATAATTTTACTTTAAAAAAATAGCGCCATTTATATAGCAAAACGGTATCATTTTATTCCAAATGAAATAATTTTTTACGATATTTTTTAAAAACACCGCAAAAGATAAGCAATTGAGGCGCTTTTATAAAAACGCCAAAAAAAAAATTTTACTTCAAAAAAAAAATAGCGCCATTTTGACAAATCCCCTCCCCCGAAATCCCCAACTTCCCCCCCTAAAATCCCTAATTTCCCACATCCAAGTAAAAAACCCAAAAGCTTATTCACTCTGTGTTTCTTCCCAACTGAAGCCAAGCCAGTTCTTGTTTGTTCTTCGTCTTAAAACTCTCAAATGGATAAAAAGGCTCCAAAATCAAAGAACCCAGAACCAGGATGGGATCCTCTTCCCTTCTCTTTTCTAAAAAAAAATGTCTGATTGGTCCGCAATCAGTTACTGATGCTTTGTTGAATGAATAAGAAGCTTTTTTCAAGATTATTTGTTCCTTCCGGCTCACTCCTCACCAAAACCAGAAGGCACACTACCGGGAAAGTAAGATAGCTTCTCCTCTGATTATAAATCAAATAAACCTCCCAAAAATTCGTGTTGTACTGTATTAAGGGAGGCAGTGAAAGCCCTATATTTATATATATATATAACGATATAAAGATAAAAAGATAGGTGGTCCTAGAAGGGTCCTTCGCTACACTCGCGCTCCAGACAGAAAGGTCAACTCAACTAGTCGCAAGAAGAAAGGCTGGGTAGGATCGTAAACTCATCTGCGAACACCTAACTGCTGAGGTTGGTTCCGAGCCTTAGATAGGAATTCTTGGGCTTCTCTCGACCTGTGAAGAAAAGCTTTTTCAGATGTTAAAAAAAGCATTGTAGGATAATCGGCATCTGTCCCTCGAGAAAGAGTAAGATAGGCAAAAAGGCATAGAGACAACAGCGGTAATGCCGCATCTCTCGATGAGAAGGAATCCTGGAAAGAAGAGCAAAGAAAAGCCCTTCTTAAACCAAGGAAACGATGAGAAAAAGAGCAAAAAGGGATTGGAAATTAAAGGGTACTGAGTGGAAGATGAGGTTAAGGATGTTTATATTTTTGATGTTTCTATTGCTTCATTTCCCTTTTAAAAAATTTAGGATGTTTCTATTTTTGATGGGATATGAATGCTGTAGGTGGTTTTGATGCCTACCCATTTAGCAATTGTGATGGAGTATGCTGCTGGTGGTGAGCTCTTTGATCGAATTTACAGTGCTGGTAGATTCAGTGAAGATGAGGTCCTTTTTCTGTTTCTATTTTTATTCTTTTCATTCCCACTTTTTTTTTTTTTGGAAACAAAATTTATTTTAGTGCTTACTTGTATTTCTTCAGGCTAGATATTTTTTTCAGCAGTTGATCTCTGGTGTTAATTACTGTCACTCCATGGTATTTAAACTCAAAAAAATCAAACCTTGATGTTTCTTAGTGTATGCCAAATGTAAGAACTAAATCTACTTATTGTTTCCATGTTCCTATTCTTGTTTGCAGCAAATATGCCATAGAGATTTGAAATAAGAAAATACCCTTTTAGATGGAAGTTCTGCACCTCGTTTGAAAATCTGCGATTTCAGTTACTCTAAGGTTTGGGAATAATTATATATAGTCCATCTTAAATGTCAGTTACCAGCTTGAGACATGAATGGTGCAGGTTTGTAAGTAGCATATATAGATATAAGCTGGTCTGATTTGATGACTGGTTAAGTGGGGAAGGATGTACATACATGTTAAGTGGGGAAGGATGTATATAGCATTTGCAGATTTTTGAAGGTTAGAAGAATATGATATTTATTTTGCCATTAGTTGGATGAGGGATAAACCATAAAATAGGTTAGTAAGTTAGAATACACTATTTCTTTTGCTAGAACAATGCAAGGATGTTTCTAGCACTTGCAAATTTTAGTAGTAAATATGAACCCACAAAATATATCTAAGTTGTTAGGACTCTTCATTTTTCATGAAGTACCCATGACCGACATTTATGTCCGAAACACGGATATGAAGATATGACCTCCGAGGATCCTTCAAATACATAAAAAAACATAGAAAAACTAACCACACCTATGTCAGATACATACTCGTATCTGACACTCATACCTGAGTCCAAGTAACATAGGTATATATTTTTTCTTATCTAGCAAGTTTAATGATTCTGTCACCTTTGTAAGTGCTATTGCATAATTGATTTCCTTTGAAACATTGCTTCGGACAAGATGTTAATAAAGTTTCTCTAACATGAGGCTGGGGGTACTTGATTTCAGATAGCAATGTGGCTGATATTGTGGTGGAAATATATCCCAGTTTTAGTCATTCTATCTAAAATGTTCTTTGCAGGTAAGTCTTTTTGGTGTTCTTAATAGATTTTTAGTAGTTAACTGTTGAGTAACTTTGGTGCTCTGTTGATGTACCATGATTCAGGATAATCACTTAGTTTAGATGCTTTATAAATGTTAATCATGTTGTAATTTGTTTCAATAATGAATGGATATTTGATCCTCACTGTATATGTGCAGGTTTGTCACTGTTTGCGGCACTTGGCTTTTTACTGTATGGTGGAAGGTAATTGCATTGACATTTATTGTATTGTTTCTAATTGTTTTAATGGCATTGGAGCTAGCTTAGTGTGATAATTTGTTTTATGTTTAGGGAGCACACATTTTAAAACCTGTATATCATTTTTCTTTTTATATGTTGACATAAGCTTTGATATCTGGTTTGTGAATTAAAGGAGTGGATTTTTCCCTGTTATAACAAAACCAGGAAGGATAACGGTGCGTTAAGCATTTAAATATAATAAACAATATATCATGTTGATATAAAAAAAGCAATATATCACTATATTGTACTGCAAAACACTCACATCTGCATACAATGAATGTAAAATATACTAATGATGCAGCTCAATTAAAACTTTTTAATATGGATATACTTTGATCACATGTGTGCACCTAGTTACTGACACTTAGGCTTTGCTAAACATTTGTACTCATTGTTGATAATCCTGTATGTATCAACATTAGAACAAATATTTAATCAGTGTGGAAAGGTTTGCCTTTGCTAAATGATGATGAATCTCTTGTTTATATAGTGTGCTCTTTTATCATTTATGTTAATGTGGCTTCGTGTGCTTTCCTCAGTATATCCCCTTGGTTAAATGGTTAAATTTTTTTTCCCTCTGTAAGGTTAAATGGTGGCATGCTTATTTTTGTTTAAATATTAAATGTGACGTTCTCTTACTGCACAGAAACTTAGTTTGGAACAATCTAATTCTAGCCAGTAAGGAATGGAAGCCTCCATTAAGAGTTTGCTTGCAGAAAAGGAAGAATTGGCAATGGTTTCAATTGAGAGAAGGCTTCAATTGAAGCTATTGAAGAGAAAAGAAAGTTATACAATTCTCAGATAACATCGTTATCAGCTAACAAGCACATTAAGCTGTACAAGGATATGCAATTTTCAGTTATAACATTGGACTAATATTTTCTGTTTTTCTTCATCTTGAGTTGATGTGTACATGATTTATTGAAAAAAACTTTTCGTTTCAGGTAAATAATTTAAGAGGTGCCGAACATAGGTAAGCTGCTTCTTAAGTTTAAGCCTCTTCATTTAACCTTCAGCTAGGATGTTTCTTAACATATAGAAATTGTATTATTAATTTTGATGATGTCAAAGAATCATTGAACCTAAAAGTTTAAGTTATTATATTAGTGCCTTTATTTTGTTGTTTTTGGTTCTAATGTCCACTTTTGCCCTTAGCTGTCTTTATAGTTTTATGATCTATTAATTCCTCTATTTTTTATATGATAAGAGTTGTCACATGATTTGCTATCTTGCTTCTATGGGATTTCAAGAAAAATATGTTGTTGAATGTACTTGCTTTTTTAGGTTTGTACTTTATTATTATGGTTATGCTTTTTATTCTGACTCTTTATGATTTAAGTATCAGTGTTCGGAACCCATGGATGTGGGAAAACTTGGAAAAAAATTGAACATACTCATCTCAGACATGCCTTCATACCCATATCTGACATGTCTTTATATTGACACCTAACACTCATACCTAAGTCCGAGTAACATGGTTCTTTTCTTTTTCAAGTTCTAAATTGTTTAACAATAGGTTCTTTGTTTTCTTAAGCAGGGATGATGAAGATGATTCTGTTGCCAAGATGAAGGCAACTGAGGAAGCCTTGGAAGCAAAACAAAAAGTAACAAATAGCTTGTCTGCTACTTGTTCTTTTTTTTTTTAATTATGTTTTATAATTTTGTGACAAATTGTTCTTGGTACTCTGAAGATATTTATACAAAATTACCCTATGATTCTATTGTATTTATACTGCATGGCTGCACCATGTATTTCTTAACTAGTTTGATAAATTTTATGTGTGTTGTTTAATTTTTCGTTATTGTCTTTGTAACTTGCAGCAAAAACCTACATTTGAGCTATCTTTCCATTGTTTATTTTAGTTTTGATTCTAAATTTTTATTTTACTTTAATATTTACGACAACTTGAGTTTTAACTTTTGAATTTTAATTGTGTTATTAATTTACGGCCCTAAATTCTAAAACTAAATTCATTAATTTTTATATTTAGTTTTAAAGTTAAAATTTTCATAGAAAATTTAATTTAAATAATATTTTATATTTATATTTAAAAAGTATATTTAAAGTTCAAATTTTAAAAATAAAACATAATATAATATTTATCATAAAAATAAATATTATTTGATTAAAATAATTTTTTTAAAGGTTATGTTTTTAGTGGCGTTTTTGCTAGAAGCGCTGCTAAAGATCATGGTCTATAGCGGCGTTTGTGGGAAAAGCGTCGCTAAAGGTCGTGGTCTATAGCGGCGTTTGTAAAAAAGCGCTGCTAAAGGTCATGGTCTTTAACGGTGTTTGTGGAAAAGTGCCGCTAAAGGTCGTGGTCTTTAGTGGCGTTTGTGAGAAAAGCGCCGCTAAAGGTCTTGGTCTTTAGCGGCGTTTGTGGGAAAAGCGCCGCTGAAAGTTAGCGACGCGTTCTTTAGCGGCGTTTTTTCCGGCGCTTCTCAAAGCGCTGCAAATACTATTAGCGGCGCTTTAAAAAAGCGCCACTAAAAACCTATTTTGGTGTAGTGAAATTAATTATACAATCATGGTATTTAAAATATCATTAAGAATGTCACGTTACATTAAAACAAACAAAAGATTACAAAGCTTGAGCACACAAGTCTAAATATACCAAACAAAGAGTACCATAATGAAGGAGTATATACCCCAAAGCATCTAATATTTTATCAAATTCATAGCGTAGATTAAAACGAAACTCCCAATCTTTCCCGACAATTCCAATGCCTCTAAAAGCATATTATGTGCATATATATATATTCATTGCATTTGCATTTTAATCTTTATATAGCCAACGAAATTAAAGATGGCTTACACTGCTGCTTTCCTCATTGTTATCGCATTCCTTTTTAACATTGTATTTGGGGTTATAATTGTAACCAAGAAAGACCAGCTATCTAGGTTCTTAAAGAAAGCTGCAGAAGCCATTAAAGATGCCAATGATGCGGCCGATGTTTTGGATAAGGTTGCAGCCACCATCGATATTGCTGAAGCCATTGTTGATATTGAGGACGGTGCTGGCCCAGAGGTCGTCTGTTGTTTCTTTTGTACATGATATTTGCCTATGTATGTATTATGCGGATGAAGATATGAAGTTCAAGGTATATATGAATGTATGTATTATGCAGATGCCAATGATGCGGCCGATGTTTTGGATCAGGCTGAAGATGTTTCCGGTATCGGCGAGGATGCCGATAAGTGCTTCCTTAGTTGTGTCATTTGTTAATGATGCTTGGCTATGTTTGCTGTACATAGATGAAGACACGAAGTTGAAGTTACATATGCTTTGTTAATTTTAGCTCCAAAATTGTGTAATTAATTTCCTTTTGTGGATGAAAATACATGTGCATGTTAGGATACATTCGTTTTTGTGGGAAAGGGCTTTTTGTTCTGCTTCCCCCCCCCCCCTTTGTATGTATATATATTTGTTGCTTAAATTGTGGCTCGGTGAATGGAGTATAAACTTAGGATCAGGGAAAAATATTTCAAATTTTTATTGAAAAATGTCTTAAAATTTTCAAAAGCATTAACATTGTCCGAAAGTTTTAAAATATTTAAAGTTTACGTTTTCGTTTTTTCTTATATATGAATCTAAATTTTTCGATTATGTATGTACGCTAAAATTGAAACTGATTGGAGTTGGTAATAAAATTTATGTTACAAATATATAATAAATTTATATGAAAATTAAATATAGTTTTCGTTGAAATTATAAAATCTGAAAAACTAAGATTTTGAAATTTAATTTAATTTATGTACAGGTCCTATTTTATCCAGGTCCAAGCACAAATAAATAAAACCCAAAATAACAAAAATATTCATAAAGTCCAAATTACAAACAGGCCCAATATGGCCCAAATCAGAAAAAACCTAGTAGCCCAAAATGACCCAAAGCTTAAACTATTTCAGAAAAAAAAAAGACACCCTAGGGCACCATGTGCACCGCACTGCTTCTTCGTATCCTTGTAGCGTACTCATCGCCCGAAGCAGGACAGACATTTGCGGCCTTGCACCAAAATGGCCAGGGTTATCCCTCCAACGCTCGTTGACCTTGCCAAAACCTGCAAACAGGGCAAAAAGGAGACTGACACGGAAGCAAAGCAAAAGCAAACAAAAACAGCGTGTAAATCAGCTATAAATGGCCTGAGAAAATATTGTAAAGGGGGGGGGGGAGGGACTGTGATGAAAACGATTGAAAAATACAAAAATATTGCTGAATCAATAAAAAATCGAAATTTTTGGAAGAAAGGTGTTCGTTTTTCCTCTATTTCATTCGATCTCCTGATTTATTTTTCTTTTTCTTTCTTTTTTTTGTTTTGTTTTTAGAGCATATATATATAAGATTATATATATATAAAAGAGAAAAGATAAGGAGAATCTTTACCTGCGCCGCACCGGAGGAGGAGAAGCCAAACGGTTTCCCTTCGATTCTAGGACTCGTGGCCACTTTTCAAATGATTCAGTCTTAAATCTAGGTTCTAGGAGTGACAAGCTTTAAGCGGGGCTAAGAAATGCCCGATTTTTGCACCTCTGACCACCGCGTACGGTGGAGCTACGGCGGAGGTGCACCGGAGCCCTCGATCGGAGACCTAGGCCGGTCTTAGGAGGGAGAGAGAACCCTCTCTCTTTTTTTTTTTCTAAAAAGTGGGGTAAAATGTTTTTTTGTTGATTTTTTTTGTATTTATAAGGTATAAAAACGACGTCGTTTTGGACCTTGGCCTCAGTGGCCAAAACAGCGCCGTTTGGCTTAAAACCCAATGGCCGACCCGAGTCCGACCCGAACCCTTAGGATCCGCGTGTTTCTGCGGTAAAGGGGACATTTGAGCACGCGGTCTTTCCGCATTTTAAGCGCATTTCGATCTGGTCCTTCTTTTATATTTTATTTCCTTTTAAATTTTATTCTCCCATTTTATTTCTGTTTCAATTAAGTACGCATTAAAGAGCTGCGTTTTGAGGGTGGGGAAATTTCCCCTTTTAGTCCCCCATGTCATGCGCACGTTGTGATTTGATCCTGGGATGCTTTTACTTGTTTATTTTCAATTTCTTGCCTTTAAATTTTGTTTTGACTTTAATCTAATCCTTTTTAGTTTCGATTAGGGTTTTTTTTTATTATTTGTGGTGTTTTGCTTACTTTATTTATTTACTTATTTTATTTTATTTTTTATTTTCTATTCTTCATTTTCTATTCTTTCTTTTCGCATTCAATGTATCATTGTTTTATTTTACTTTATTTTATTCTTAGCTTACTATTATTATTATTAGTATTTACCCATTTATATCTTTTAATTATAAACTTTGTTATACACATATATTTCTTTTATATATATACATATATTTTTTTATATATATTTATAATTTTATCTATTTTCTTTGTTATTATTATTGCTTTACTTGATCTTCATTTATTTATTTATTTATTCACATGTCCATTATTATCATTATTATATTCTTTAAATGCTTCAGCTTTTTATTTGTTTGTTTACTTGATATTGTGTATATATGATTGATTTGTTTTTATTTATTTATCTTTTCATTATTATTATTATTTTTTTGTTCTTGCTCGTGCTATTTATATTTACATTATCACAATTGTTACTCCATTATATAATTTTTACCTAAATTCGTAAAAAAGAGAAAAATTTGAAAATAAAGGCAATACTCAGTATTTGGGATCTTCGGGAGGATTGAGCCCTAACGTATTGGGTTCCAATTTTCTTCGTTGAATCTAAATAATCAAGAATGCTCTTTAATCAAAAAACATAAAAAGCTCATTATCGGGAATTCAATACGTTGTGTCCTAACGCATTGGATATGACACGTTGTTTTCTCATGATGAGGATTTTTCTAAAAATAATAAAGGCAATATTCCGTATTTGGGAAATTCGAGTGATCGTGCCCTAACTTGCTGGGTTTCAATTTTTCTCCTTTAACCCAAATAATTTAATATCCTTTTGAAATTAAAATGTACGAGTTTTGAAAATCAAAAGATAAGCTTGTTCTCGAGGGTTTAAAATGTTGTGTCCTAACGTACTGGATGTGACATTTTATTACTCTGAGACAAGAAGGTCTTTAGCATCCACCTCGATTTATCCAATCATCGTTTATAAATTTAACATTAATAAAAAGGGAGGATCGCATTTTTTAAATTCTTTATGGATTTTCGACTTTTGACTTTAAGACATTAATTAATCAACCAGGTACCAATTTTGGGCGTTACGAGGGTGCTAATCCTTCCTCTTACGTAATCGACTCCCGAACCCGTTTTCTGGATTTTGTAGACAAAAAATTATCGTTTTTAATAAATTTAAACATTTATTAAAATGATTAAATGAGGTGATCCGATCACACCTAAATAAAAAAGATAGGTGGCGACTCCCATATTCATATTCTTTTTTAAAATCCAAGTCGACCTCATTTTTGAAAAATGGTGTCAACAATTTATATGGAGTGACAGATTAAGCTCTTGTACAAGATTCATTTAATACGAGTTCAAATCATGTTATTCTCATTCTCAATCTTGATATTGTATAAAAAGAACAAATAATTTTATAATTTTGAGTTTAAATTTTATCATGTAAATGTATTTTTCTAAATTGTATAACAAAAATAAAAGTATCCTCAAAATTATTTTTATTACTTAATAAAATATTAAGTTTTTGATGTTTTACAATTAAATTAGAAAATTGACACCAAAAATTTAAATAATAATAATTTAGATATACACTAATACAGAGATAGCTAAAAGTGAAATTATTTGGAGCTAATCAATATTGCTGTCACATTTTATACACTATTTTCATTTACCCTTTATATATATTTTAATTGGTTTAATGCTTGACCTTAAATTAAACCTTTTAGTTTCATATCTCTATCTATAAATCATGAAATTTGAACCAATAACCTTAAAAATTATCAATATGCAAACCTTAAAAATTGAGTTGCAGAAGGCATATGTGGGTACCAAGGAAACATCGGGAGAGGTACCTATAGGAGTGACATCCTTGAGAGTTGTTAGAGTGTTGTGACCCAAATTCTAAGAGATTGCTTGCAGGTCAAGTTAAACAAAATATACCTTCTTTCTAGAAGATTTAGTATTTATGAGTATAATATATTTAACATTTATTACCATAATATATTTGACTTTGATTAGAATTATGTTTTTTCAACCTATAAATAGATTTAGTCGAAACTCCTCTTGTAATCATTCGAAATTGACATAGTGAATTTTCTTCTCCTCTGCTGGTGGTTTTTTTTCCCGAAAGGGTTTCCATATAAAAATCTATTTGTTCTTTATTTTTATTTCTCTTTTCTTTGCAATATATTATCATTACCGATGTCTTATTTTTACAAATTGGTATCAGAGCTTTCGGGTTGTTCATCTCGATCACGGTAATGGTGTCTTTGAAGTATAAAATTTCGCTATTGGATCGTAACACTAGATTTGTATTATGTCAGATTAAGATGCAAGCAATCCTTGCGCAGATGGATCTGGAGGATGCCCTACTAGGGATAGATAAGATGCCTTCAACATTTACATATGAAGAGAAGAAGCGTAAGGATCGAAAGGCGTTAACACAATTACATCTGCATTTGTCTAACGAAATTTTACAAGATGTGATGAAGGAGAAGACCGCCGCTGCATTATGGAAGAGGCTGGAACAAATATGTATGTTGAGAACTTTAACTAGCAAGTTGCATTTTAAATAGCGTATTTATGCTCATCGTTTGGAGGAAGGTGCGTTTGTGCACGAATACTTAATAGTGTTTAAAGAAATTCTCTCAAACTTGGAGGCAATAGAGGTTCAGTATGATAAGGAAGATCTAGGGTTGATTCTACTTTAGTTGTTGCCCCTGTTTTATTCAACATTTAGACACACGATTTTATATAGCCACGAGTCTCTCACAATTGATGAGGTTTATGATTCTTTGACCTCATATGATAAGATGAATCATCTTGTGGTTAAACCCAACTCTAAGGGAGAAAGTCTCACTGTTCGTGGGAGACAAGAACGAAATGCTGATGATGATCGTGGAAGGACACAGAAACAGAACCCTCGCAAGAAGTCTTCAAATAGAGGTAAAACTTGTAACTTCTGCAAGAAGAAAGGGCACATTAAATCTGAGTGTTACAAGCTACAGAACAAGATCAAAAGAGAGACTGTGAATCAAAAGGGAAAACAAATAGAAAATTCTAATAAAGTTGATATTGTAGAAGACTACAACGATGGTGAACTTCTAGTCGCTTCTGTCAACAATTCTAAAGTGAGCGAGGAGTGGATCATTGATTCAGGCTGCACCCTCCACATGAGTCCCAATCGGGATTGGTTTACCACTTATGAAACAGTGTCTGAAGGTGTTGTTTTAATGGGAAATAATGCATCGTGTAAAATTACAGGTGTTGGAATGATTAAAGTTAAGATGTTTGACGGAGTTGTCAGAACACTTAGTGACGTGTGTCATGTTCCAGAATTGAAGGGAAATTTAATTTCATTAAGTACTCTTGATTTAAAAGGGTACAGATACACAACTGAAAGTGGGGTTTTGAAGATTTCCAAAGGTTCCCTCGTTATGATGAAAGGGCAGAGAAAGACTGTCAAGTTATATGTTTTTTAGGGTTCTATTGTTACTGGTGATGCAGCTGTCACTTCCTCTTCCTTGTCAGATGATGATATTACTAAACTGTGGCATATGCGCCTAGGGTATATGAGTGAGAATGGCATGGTAGAATTGAGCAAAAGAGGACTTCTTGATGGGCAAGGAATTTGCAAACTAAAGTTCTGTGAGCACTGCGTTTTTGAGAAACAAAAGAGAGTTCGATTCACTAGAGGAATCCATAACACGAAAGAAACATTGGAGTATATCTGATCTGTGGGGGCTATCCAGAGTGCATTTGAGAGGTGGAGCTAATTATATGCTAACTTTTATTGATGATTTTTCCAGAAAAGTTTGGGCATTCTTCTTAAAGCAGAAAAGCGATGTGTTTTCTGCATTTAAGTATTGAAAAACTATGATTGAAAAACAGACGAGAAAATAAATAAAATATCTCTGCACAGACAATGGCTTAGAGTTTTGTTCTGATGAGTTTAATAAATTGTGCAAGTCAGAAAGGATCGTGAGACACTTGACAATTTGTCATACTCCATAGTAAAACAGCATTGTAGAACGAATGAACAGAATGATCATGGAGAAGGTTTGATGTATGTTGTCAAATGCCAACTTACCAAAGTTGTTTTGGGCCGAAGTAGCCTCTACTGCATGTTTTTTGATCAACCGATCTTCATCCGTTGCCATTGAGAAAAAGACTCCACAAGAGGTATGGTCTGGTAATCTTGCTGACTATTCTAATTTAAAGATCTTTGGGTGTCCTGCGTATGCTCATGTTGATAATGGAAAATTAGAACCAAAATCTATTAAATGTGTTTTTCTTAGTTATAAAGCTGGTGTAAAAGGGTATAAGTTATGGTGTCTTGAAAATAGAAAAGTTATAATTAGCAGAGATGTTGTTTTTGATGAAACTGCCATGCTACCTAATTTATCTCTTAAAGACTCTTCCAATAAAAAAAATAAAAAACAGGTGGAGTATCAAATTAATCTAGAATCTACAACAGAGTCGATTCCTCAAGCCAGTACGAAAATTCAGAATAGAGTTGTTTCTTTACCACAATTTTCTATCACCAAAAACAAAACTAGAAAATAAATTAAACCTTTAAATAAATATGCCGAGATATAGATGCAAACCAAGAGCCATCTAAATGTGGCTGATCTAGTTGCTTATGCTTTAAATGTGGTTAAAGATATAGATGCAAACCAAGAGCCATCTAATTATCCTAAGTCGGTTAGCTATGAAGACTCAGAAAAGTGGATGTTTTCTATGTAAAAGCAGATAGAATCACTTCACAAAAATATAATATGGGATCTTGTGAAACTTCCTAAAGGTAAAAAGGTTGTTCGTTGTAAATGGGTGTTTAAAAGGAAAGAAGGGACTCCAAGAGTTGAAAAACCCAGATATAAAGTAAGGCTTGGTGCAAAGAGTTATGGTTGTAAAGGGTTACGGTCAAATTTCAGGAGTGGACTTCATAGATGTGTTCTCCTAGTTGTGAAGCATAGTTCGATTCGAGTTTTGCTTGGTATTGTGGCCATGCATGATTTAGAGCTTGAGCAGTTAGATGTAAAAACTATATTTTTGTATGGAGAACTTGAGGATGATATTTACATGCAAGAACCAGAGGGTTTTATAGTATCAAAAAAAGAGAACTATGTTTGCTTGCTAAAAAAGTCCTTTTACGGTTTGAAACAGTCACCAAGATAGTGGTACAAGAGGTTTGATTCCTTTATAACTTCTCATGATCTTAAAAGAAGTAGTTTTGATAGTTGTGTTTACTTTAAGAAAAACAGTGATGGTTTTTTTGTGTATCTACTCATTTATATTGATGACATGTTGATAGCAGTAAAAGATAAATGAGAGATAAGAAAGGTCAAAGACCAACTAAGTGAAAAATTTGAGATGAAAGATTTAGGACTAGCAAAAAAAATACTTGGTATGGAGATTCTCAGAGATAAAAAAGCAAGTAAATTATACCTAAGTCCGAAAGGGTACATTGAGAAAGTTCTTTTCAGGTTCAATATGCAAAGTGCTAAGCCTATTAGTACTCCTTTAGTAGCCATTTAAGACTTCTATCGGCTTTGTCTCCACAATCAGGTGATGAGATTGAGTACACGTCACATGTTCCATACTCTAGTGTAGTGGGATCTCTCATGTAAGCTATGGTTTGTTTACGTCCAGATTTATCATATGCAGTCAGTGCAGTTAGCAAATACATGACGAATCTCGGTAAAGAACATTGGAAAGAATTTTAGTAGATTTTAAGATACTTACGAGGTACTACTGATGTTTGTGTACAGTTTGGAAGAACTAGAGATGGAGTCATTGGGTATGTTGATGCCGATTTTGCTGGAGACCTTAATAGAAGAAGATCTCTCACAGGTTATATCTTTACAATCAGAGGTTGTGCAATCAGTTGGAAAGCCACTTTGCAAACTACAGTCGCTTTGTCTACCACTA
Source organism: Gossypium raimondii (assembly GCF_025698545.1). NCBI lineage: Eukaryota > Viridiplantae > Streptophyta > Magnoliopsida > Malvales > Malvaceae > Gossypium > Gossypium raimondii. The sequence goes on from NC_068565.1 coordinate 3,353,063, forward strand.
AAGCTGAGTACATGGCGATTACTGAGGCTTGTAAAGAAGCTATTTGGTTGAAGGAACTCTTTAGTGAACTCAATGAAGACCTTCAAATCAGTACAATTGTGACAATCAGAGTGTCATCTTCCTTACAAAAGATCAAATATTTCATGAGAGAACAAAAAACATTATTGTTCGATATCATTTTGTTCGTGATATTATTGCTCGTGGTGATATTGTTGTGAGCAAAATTAGTACTCATGAATAACCTGTAGATATGATGACTAAGTCACTTCCTATAACCAAGTTTGAGCATTGCTTAGACTTGGTTGGTGTTCATTGTTGAAGTTAAACCCAAAAGGTTTTATGGAAGAGGTGAAAAAAACTTGTTCGTTGAGAATTTGTGTCAAGGTGGAGATTGTTAGAGTTGTGTGACCAAAATTCTAAGAGATTGCTTGTAAGTCAAGTTAAACAAAATATACCTTCTTTCTAGAAGATTTAGTATTTATGAGTATGATATATTTAGCATTTATTAGCAAAATATATTTGACTTTGATTAAAATTAGGTTTTTTCAACCTATAAATAGATGTAGTCGAAACTCCTCTTGTAATCATTCGAAATTGACATAGTGAATTTTCTTCTCCTCTACTGGTGGTTTTTTTCCCGAATGGGTTTCTACGTAAAAATTTGTGTGTTCTTTATTTTTATTTTTCTTTTCTTTGTGATATATTATCATTATTGACGTTCTATTTTTACAAGAGTCTAAGTGTCATCTTCCATTTTAGGATGTGAGCTATTGCTAGCTCCGATTTGGTGTTTTGTTTTTAAGCTAGTTCCTTGATTATCTACGTGAGGTTTCAGACTCTTGTCTTGTTGGTTTTGAATGGTGAGGGTAGCACTTCTCGTTTTCATAGGTTAGGGAGTTTTGAAGACACATGGTCTCTTTATTATGAACATTCCCCAACAGAGCTTTTGGTGGCCTCTCACATTAAGGTGGATGACCACTTTGAGGGGCAGGCTCCACTACTTTCTTTGGAGGCATAGCGCCTTGAGTTCGTCTCTTAATGGAAGCAACAAATGTTGCAGAATAGAAAAATAAAGAATCGCAAGCATCTATACTTAAGAGCATGTACCACTAGTAGCTAGGTGAAAGTAGATGAAAATCGGAGTTATTGATGGAGAAAGAAGATAATTTGAGGTTACCTAGGTGCAAGATGTAGCCTAAGGGTTGAGAGGGGATGAAGATGAGGCACCGGAGACGGATTTACAGACTCCTCTGACTCTTCTGACTGCTTGAGAGATAGAAACTCTGGAATGAATGGAAGAAGAAACGACGTAGATCTAAGGGCCCCCATTTTGGGTGCCAAGGATGCAAAAGAGGACCTTGAAAGGGCCTTCAGATCCTGCAGTCTCCTTGGTGGGAGGATTGTCAATTCTCGTAGTATTTGAGGGAGGCAAACCTTGAAAGTATGGGAGAGATAAGTGAGGCATGCTATGCAGACTCGTCGAACTCCTAGAGGATGAGCGACTTGAACTTCCTTAGCTTAAAGTTTCAAGGGGAGAGAAACTATAGCTTGTGAAGAGAACTTGTAGGGCTTGAGCTCGAAGTGAGGTGTTAGAAAACGTGGAGAGGACTAATCCCAGGGTTTTTTTTTAGTGATTTGTAGACATCTCAAACTCCTCTTACGGTGTAAACAAAAGTATAATATTAATACACTTTATATTTACAACTTGGAATACAAGTCTAAATTTTGCTTAGGTCTACCCATATTTGTAAATAGTTAGCCCATTTTAAGCTTATCCATGTTATTTTTTAATTATTTTTTAAATTTATTATATTTTTTAATTTAATCTTTAGTGATTATACATACTTTTTATTTATTAAAATTTATATATAGGAATTTTAATAATTTTTCAATATTTATATTATAGTATTATATATTACTATATATTTAATTTTTGTGTTATAAATTATATAAATATAATATAATATATTATAAACTTAGAAAACGGGTTGAGTTGGATCAAACTTGAGCCTTGGATGTTTGAGCTCAAGCTCGCCCCACATTTTAAGCATTTTTTTGTCCAAACCTATTTTTCAAACTTAACATTTTCATCCAAATCCTTCTAAATTTTAAGTGAGCCTTTGAGGTTGAATGAGGAACTTAACCTATGAACAGGTTTAGGTGTCAGGGTCTCATGGCTTATAATCCTAAGGTTACTTGGATGAGAGGCCCTAATGCAATAAAGGGGTTTTCCCGTCGTTTGCTTGTGGTAATGACTTGTGGGCTCTTTGGACTTGTGAGAAGGGAATCGTAGTTACACCTTTTGGACACACTTTACTCATGATTGGGTGACTTATGATAAGTTTAAAAATGGCAAGAGTGCTTACTATTTATAAGACCTTTGGTGACACCTTGAGAGTATATGTCAAGCTCCGATTCGGAATTTAGAAGTTGCTAGATGTGATGCTTCTATTGGAGACTTAGGAGGTGCACCATTGGGTGTTCAATGTGCCCTTTGAAGCCTTGAAGCAAAGGATCTATTATTGGTATGGGCATCATTTGCTTCATGGGCTTCTTTTTATAAGTCATGGGTGATCTTATGGGCAGCAACCTATCTGGCGGGCAGTAATTGGCGGATTATCCGGCTGATTGTTCAAATGGAAACAAGATTCTTAGATACTCAAGATGCGAGCTGTCTTGTGAATGGACATGCTCCAAACTAGAGGGGCAAACTGACCTTGCAAGATGAGATGCTCCAAATGTTTTTAATACACGTTGGTAAGTTGTCAACTTGTTTATTTTATTTATCTTAAATTTGATAGGATAATTTTAATGGTGCTGATTGAACAGAAATCTTCAATGAGTACATTTCAAGTTCCTAGACTTGATGAATTTGATAAGTTGTAATTGGTAATATTTTTTTTATATAAGGCTGCACTTTGTATGTAAATTCTGTATTAAAATAGAAAAAATATAGAAAGACACATTTGATTGCTGAACTTTGATCTGTCTGTTCTTTCTTCCTTACAAAGAAAAACCAACACGGTAGTAGCTTCATGACTACTGTTGAGCCAAATAAGTATGTGTTTAAGATAGAATTTCTCACTAAAAATTGTCTCCTTTCTTATAAAGGAAACATTCTGAATTACATGTCTAGATTAGATTTGTCATGTAACAATTTGACAGGCCAACTTCCTCAGAGTCTCGGGAAGTTGTTCGCCATTCATGCACTAAACTTATCCCACAATCATCTTACAGGGTTTATCCCTGTTTCATTGTCGAATCTATCCCAGGTTGGGAGTCTGGATTTTTCTTACAACAAATTAAGTGGAAAAATCCCATCAGAGTTGGTCAATCTTAACTTCTTGGAAGTCTTCAGTGTCGCTCACAACAATATATCGGGAAGAATTCCAAGCAACGGACAATTCGCAACATTTTCCATCAGCAATTATGAAGGAAATCCATTTCTTTATGGGCTACGATTAGAGAAAAATCACACCAAAGTCATAGATATGCCTTTTGCATCAGATGAAACCGAAGGAAAATGGTATGAAATTGATCGTGTTTCTTTCTTTGCAAGTTTTGTTGCAACGTATTGTCTTCTTGTTGAGTTTCGGGGTTGTCTCTACATCAATCCTTATTGGCGAAGGAGATGGTTCTATTTATCTGAGAATCTTATTTACAGTTCCTATTGTTGTTGATACTTTCCGCAAGTTAGCTATCAATTTCAATAATTAGTGTACTTATTTACAGCTCCTTTAAGTTGATTGTAGTCAAGCTATTAAGGTTGATGGACAAGTATGCAGTTTGAATTTAGATATAAGTTTTCATTGAATTTTAGATTATATATAAATATTTTTTCTTTGGGCAGTTAAATAAAAAAATATTTTTTTGAACTTATATTCTCCTTTATAAATGCTATTTGTCTTATTATTACACCTAACCAATTGTTGGTATAAAACCATATCTTTATTCTTCTTATCCTCTATGATAAATTACATAAAATAAGAGTAAATAATAACCCCTATGATTTTATTAAGGCTTAATACATAATTTGGTATATGAGTTTGAAACTCTTTTCTAATGTGGTACCTATTATTTTTTTATCCAATGTAGTACTTGTATTTGACAAAAGTTATACATTTTGGTACCGAAGTTAACGTTGTTAACCTTTTAGTGTTTAATTCATGTTTTAGAGTTGATTTGATGAAAGATCATAATTAGCTCATAATATTAGCAATTAACTATCATCAAATTAATCTTAAAATCCAATTAAATCACATCATTAGATTGTACTTAACAAATTAGACATAAAATAAATAAATTCACAATTAACATTAAATTTATTCTATTAACAAACTTATGAAATATTCAAATCTAATAATATTAGTAATTAACTTTTACCGAATCAATCCTAAAGCTCGAGTAAATACTAAAAAGTTAATAATGTTACCTTTAGATACCAAAATATATAATTTTATCAAATACAAATACCACATTAGATAAAAAAACACAAATACTACATTAGAAAAAAGTGTCAAATATGAATAACAAATAATATATAAAGCATATTAAGATAAACCACCCTTCTTCAAATTATTGCATCAACAATTAGGGGCATAGACGGGAGCTGGCAGGCACTTGAACCATGGAAAAAAAAATATATTTAGGTCCTTTTAAAACTTATAAAAATTTAAATTAATAAAAGAAAAATTAAACTTTGGCCCTCTTTAAAATAATAACATTTTGATTTAATCCTTTAAAATTATAAAATATAAATATTAAAATGATAAGATTACATTTTACTATCATAAAATATTTAATTATAGTGCCTAAAAATATTTTTTAAACTTTGTCCTGTAAACAATGCAACCCAATTTAAGACTTATTGAGCTTTTGATATTTATTATTTGAAACAAAAATTCTATAGATGTTTGGTATGGATCTAAACTATCTATCTTGTCAGCATGCATTCTAACGCAATTTTTTCTTAATCTAATAATCGACATAGATTCCTTCTCATTGAAAAAAACATAGGATTCTTTTTTTTCTTTCTTTTCAAAAAAAGTTGTTGCAAGTTCCCTTTGTTTCCCAGCAACTTCTAGAAAACTGCCATGAAAACATGTATAATATTGCAAGGAAAAATATATATTTTCAACAATTTCCCAACTATCATGAAGACCTTCAAATAATTTTAAAGAAAAAAAAATATATATTATCAGTAGACCAGATGTATAAAAAAAAAGACAGGCACGTAGCCAAGTGACAGGGCTTTGGCTCCTTCATTAAATGACATAATAATATTTTTAGTTCTTCATAATTGTTAATAGTTTAATTTAAGCCCTTTAAAATAATTTTTTTTATTTTAACCCTCCAAAATTTTATAATTTTATTTTTACCCTCTAGTACTAAATTTCTAAGTTCGCTCCTTTGCAGATATTATTCACTCTGGGCGTCAACAAACAAAAAATGAAGGATAGTTTTTTGTTTAACTGTAGTTTTAGTCCTTTTACTATGTTAAATAAACATTTTTAAACAATAGAAATAAACACCGCCAAATTTTACAAAATCAATTTTTATGTTACTCAAAATCACTTTTGCAAAATATGGTAATCAAAGTCAACTTTCCATTTTCCACGTGTTCATGGATTATACAATATAAAATGCGACCACCGGCAATAAAGTAATCAGAGAGTTTGGTTTGGTTTCGACGTGTTCATGGATTAAATTGTCTGCTAGCTATACAATATACAATATAAAGGGCCACCATGGGCCATAAAGTAATCAGAGTTTGGTTTGGTTTTGGAAATGAAAGGGATGCATTCACTAAAGTTGATACAAGTGATGAATTTGGTCATCCTATTGACTCAATTTGATGGGAACAAGGCATGTTTTGAAGAAGAGAGGATGGGGCTGTTAGAATTGAAGTCCTTTTTGAAGCAAGAAGTGGTGGATGGTTCAGACCATGTTGTACTCCCTTCATGGGTTGATGACCCAAGGAGTGATTGCTGTGGTTGGGAGAGAGTTAGCTGCAACTCAACCACCCGACGGATTGTTAAACTCTCCCTCTCTCTTATAGGAGGGTTTTTATATGGCTGTTATAATGATTTTGTGTTTTCATCCTATTTGAATGTTACCTTATTCCAGTCTTTTAAAGATCTAAAAACTCAATTTATCCTATAATTATATTAGATGGCAAGAGAACCAAGGTATGTTTATTCAGTTTCACCCGAACCCATCTTTAAGTGACCCTGCATTTCCATTTCCCGAAGTTATCTTTGAACATTTGGGTTATTGGATCATTATCTTCTTTATAGGTTTGCTAAGGCTACAACAGTTGGAGACGTTGGATCTTTCTGGTAACGGTTTAACAAGTAGCCATCTGCAGTCCTTGATGGAACTCAAATCTCTTAAGAATTTGATTCTTAGTTGCAATTCCTTCAACGGATCCTTCCCTACCCCAGGTATATATATATATATGTGGGAGTCTAATACTATTATAATACTGCAGACATTGGAGTTTACAATAATTCTTCTCTCTTCCACACAATGCAGAACTATCTGGTTTTGAAAACTTGGAGACATTGGATTTAAGTTGGAATTCCCTAAGTGACTCCCCAAGGGAGTTGGGTATGGAGCAAATTACCCAATGATTTGAATATTTATGTGTTGGAACTGGATATATGATGATGATTGACAATCATTGCTTTTTAATAATTATTCAGACGCTGCGAATTTCTCAAAGCTGAGGAATGTAGTGCTGCATAACAATTACTTCAATTCTACTGAGATTCTGAGGTTGCTGGGTTCACTTCCGTCGCTCAGGTCTCTTGACCTTTCCTCTAATATGCTGGGAATGGAAAGCACTCTGTCGAATCAAGGTATGTAAACATGCAATTTCCCTCAGATGTTACAATTATCATCATCTTTTTGGTGTATTTTTATTTTGGGTAAATTACACTAGTAGTCATCCAACTATTAGTAATTTTTTTTTATTACTCAATTATGAATAGTTATAAAATGGTTTCTCAACTATCCGATTTTTCTTTTGGGCCACGAATATTTCTTTTTTGGTCATCAAATTAACAGGTTTTAAAATTGCATAATAACAACTCTAACCCTCAATATTTATATATTGTGCTCTTTAGTCTTAATTCTAAAATAATTAACACTCAACATTTACACATTTTAATAATTTAGTCTATCTTTTTTGGCAATTTTACTTGTATTCGTGATATTAAGGATTAATTTTAAAAGAATGAGAAATGATGAAAATTATTATATTAGATTTTTGGTACATTACAAACCAAATTTAGTTGATAGATTTTTTTTAGTTTTTAGGTGAAAGAATTAAAGAAAAGCAAAATTAAAAGAGAGACTAAATTACACAATGTGTAAATGTTAACGGTTAAATTTTTATAATCAAGACTAAATTAATAATGTATATTAAATGTTAAATTACTATTATGTCAATTTTATAAGCTACAGTATCATCTTCATCGATTCTATTTAACTATAAAAAAATTAAATAGTTAATCAATAATTGAGTTTTTATTTTAAAACAATTTTATTTTCAATAAAAACAAGGTTTATTAGGTGTAGGTTTCTTTATTTTCAATTTTATTTTCAAAGCGTAACAGCTGCCTTTTCTTTTTTTTTTTCTATTGGAAAGGTGTGGTATTTTTATATTGATATATTTATTTATTCTTATCTTGTTTATTTTATTATATTTTTATACTATATCTGATGTAATGTATGACTTCATGTAATGTTTTGTATGACTTGTTTGGGTGATTTTAATTAAAAGAAAAATCCGCGTGGTACATAGTGATATGATTTTAATAGTAATCAAATTTAGAGAAAATATTTTCTTCTTCTTATTATTTTATAGTAAATAAATATAATTATAAAATTCTACATGTTCATTTATGATCTAAGTCCGACCAACTAGAAAATGATTAAAATATAAAATTATTTAAATAATTATTTTACTTTAATTATAATTGATATATTTAAATAAGTTAATCCATTAAATTACTCATGAATTAATTCAAATTTTTAAATTATTTATTTCTTGAAACTGAACTGCATTATTTAAAGTGGTCTTACTAATCATATCTTCATTTCATTTTCATGTTTTTTTTTTGCCATGTCCACTTAATTTTCTTATATCACGTTTTTGTTATATTTCAGTTTATCTCATATTTTGCATATTAGAAAGTAATTTTAAATTTATTTACATATTATATAAAAATATTACATATTTAAGCAATAATTATTTAATGTAGTTAAATGATTATATTAAAAATTTAACAATATATTTAAATAATTTTACCCAAGTCCCACCCATATACAAAATACTAAATTTAAGCTTGGTCATATTAAATTTTTTATAATATTTTTATATAGAAACAAATTTAAAAAATATAATACATTAAATACACTAAAAGTTTTAAAATAAATGTTTCCCAACAAATTAAAAGTACACTAAAAAATTCTTTATATTTAAATAATACTAAGATAGTTGAAACTTAGCAAACAAATGCTTCTAAAATAGTAGCAAAATTAACAATAAAATAAGAGCAATATAATAGCAAGATGACATCAAAACAATGCAGGAAAAAATTTAGCCAGATGAGCCGGCACAAGCAAAAAATCTTACACAAAGCTTGGCATGTTACAAAACGAACTTTAATTTTTTTTTATTCAAGTCTATTTTTTGGACCTATATTTTTGTCTAAACCCTCTCACTTTTCGGGTGAACCTTCGAATCTAAAAGGGTAGCTCGGTCCATTATCAGGATTGAAGACATATTGCTCAAAGGATTTTAGATATTTGTGATTCTAGCTTCCTTCGCCTGTTTTGAGTAACTTTTGCTTAGCTTCGAGCAGTGAAATCTTCCAATTAATCAAAAAAATATTCCTTATACTTACATAACACTGTTATAATTTTAAATTATTGAATGAAAAAAATGGTATAGATGTACTAACTTGCACACCATACTGCTTTGAAAAAAAAAATGTTTTCTTAGGTTTCCCTATTTGTTGCATCTCTTAACATGCCTTATCTTTGCTTTGTTGGTAGATTTGATAACTTTAGGAAGATTGGAGCTATTAGATTTAAGGAGGAATTATTTCAATGGGAGTATTCCTCAAAATCTTGGGAAGCTATCCTCTCTTAAAGCGCTATATTTGGCAGGCAATCTATTCAAAGGGTCCTTACCGGTCCCAGGTAAGAGCAAAATTAAAATGTTGAGATGTATTATTTTTTTATATAAATGATGTAAACAATTTTAATTTCTCCTTGGTGACAGGCTTGTGCGAATTGAGGAGACTTCAAGTGTTGGACATTAGTCATAATAGGTTGGAAGGAACCCTTCCTTCTTGCCTGAGCAATTTGACATCTCTTAAGGTTTTAGATGTACATGATAACCTACTCAGTGGCTCCATTACTCCAAATTTAATACCAAGTCAAAAGTTTCTTCAGTTCATCGATATTAGCAATAATGTTTTTGAAGGTTCCTTCTCTTTCAGCTCCATGTTCAATCTTTCCAAGCTTGAGGTAATCGTACTTGGGGGCACGAAAAACAAGCTACAGATTGATAATGACAACCAAGCTGGGAATGGGATTCCGTTGTTTCAACTAAAGGTATTGCAACTTTCCAATTGTAGCATGAAGAGTGCTCCACTTTTTTTGCTAAGCCAGCACCGATTGATATGGGTTGATATCTCACACAATAAGTTGAGCGGAGCCATCCCTTCCTGGTTGCTTCAAAACAACACGGATCTAAAGTTTCTGAATCTTCGGAATAATTCTTTTACTGGGAAACTTGACCCTTTTCCACAACATCCTCTGAGTAGTATGGTTCATATGGATGCATCATACAATCATATTGATGGCCATCTTCCTAAGGATCTCGGAATCGTACTTCCAAATTTACAATATCTTAATTTATCTTATAACTTCTTTAAAGGCGAGCTCCCATCCTCAGTTGGTGCCATGAGGAAGTTGTTGTTGTTGGATTTATCCTTCAATAATTTATCAGGGAAACTTCCAAACGAATTGGTAAAAATCTGCACTGATTTGGGTGTTTTGAAGTTAAACAATAACAATTTTCGTGGTGATTTTTTTTCCACTGACTTTAACTTGAGTGACTTACGAGCTTTGGAATTGGGAAACAATGAGTTCACTGGAGGCCTAATGACAAAAGAGGAATTTTATGCTGAGATGCGAATTTTTGATGTTAGCAACAACAAAATGACTGGTAAGATTCCTAATGGAATAGATGCTAAGGTTCTTTTACTGCAGAAAAATTCTTTTGAAGGCCAAATTCCATGCGAAGGATTTTTTAATGCCCAAGTTGTTGATATTTCTCATAACTTTCTGTCGGGACAAATACCTTCATGCTTAATATCCAAGGCTTTTTCAAATGTTAAGTTGTTGAACTTAAGAGATAATAGATTGTCAGGAAATATTCCCGCGGAAATTAGTTTTTTCCCTAGCCTAAGAATTCTTTTGTTAGGAAATAATCGTTTCAATGGCCTGATTCCAAGGCAATTGTGTCAATTAAGAGACATAAGCATAATGGATCTTTCCAACTTCTTTTCTTGGTCAATACCAAGTTGCTTGAGTAATGTCTCCTTTGGCAATTATTTCAGTTATTCCTGGGGAAATTTAATGTTTTCTTATTGGAATATCAGGCATGAAGATGGTTACAGTGATCTATATCCCCTTGTACGACTTTATGACTTTACTAGTTTCTGGGACAATGTTAAGTTAGAAGATCAGTATGTGTTTAATATAGACTTTGTCACTAAAAATAATCTACTTTCTTTCAAAGGAAACATTCTGGATTACATGTCTGGATTAGATTTGTCATGTAACAATCTGACAGGCGCAATTCCTCGGAGTCTCGGGAAGTTGTTCTCCATTCGTGCTCTCAACTTATCCCACAATCATCTGACAGGGCATATCCCAGTTTCGCTGTCAAATCTATCCCAAATTGAGAGTTTGGATTTTTCTTACAACAATTTAAGTGGAAGAATCCCATCAGAGTTGGTCGATCTTAACTTCTTCGCAGTCTTCAGTGTCGCGCACAATAATTTATCAGGCAGAATTCCAGACAAAGGGCAATTCGCAACATTTGGAATCAATAGTTATAAAGGAAATCCATTTCTTAATGGGCTGCCATCAGAGAAGAACCGCACCAAACCTATAGAGATACCATTATCATCAGATGAAACTGAAGAAAAATGGTATGATATTGATCGTACATTTTTCATTTCAAGTTTTGTTGCAACGTACGGTGTCTTCTTATTGACTTTTGGGGCTCTTTTCTACATCAACCCTTATTGGCGAAGGAGGTGGTTTCGTTTCATTGAAAATTTTATTTACAGCTCTTAATACTTTGTTGTTGGTTGTTTTCGCAAGTTAGCTATCAAATTTAATAATTAGTGTTCTTTCCTCATTTTATGTTAATTTTACCAAAGCTACTAAGGTTTTCTATGCTTACAAATGATGGGCAAGAATGAAGGTTGAATTTATGCTTATTTTGAATTCATGATGCTATAAGTAGTTAATTGTACAACTGATTTACTCTTAGTTAAGATTGGTATTCACATTATTGTCAATGTAGGAGGGCATGAGTTCAAGTGTGTTGAAATGCATATTATCATTTTATTTATGGTTTGGGAGAGACTATGAGTAGTTGTAGGCATTAATATTATGTAAAAAAAAAATATGATCAGAACCTTAAATCTATAATAAAGTGTTTATTATATTTTTATAACTTCTTTGAGATCTTTATATTAATAAAATTTTGAATCATTAGATAGATTTCGAGCTAATCTACTTCTAATTGAGTGAGTTCTATTTTTTTAAAAATGGATGCGAGGTGGAGTAAATTATCAATGTCACCCTGATTTGAGTTCTTATTCACCGAATTGAAACATCACCTTATTTCAATCTTTTAAAGATCAAAAAACTTTAATTTTAGCTTACAATCGCATGAGATGGAAAGAGTAGCAAGGTATGCCTTTTGTCTTCAACAGAAGCTAGGTATGTTTATTAGATTCATGATCACATCTGGTGTTCATTCTGCTATTTATATAGGTATGAAATTGTTTTTTCTTCTTATCTACCACGTATATTTGTTTCTGTTATAATAAATGTCGATAATAATAATAAAATGATTAGAAAGCAATAAAAAAGAAAATGAGAAGGAAAAAAAAAGGAAAAAGTGAAAGTTAAAACAATTTTATGAAATTAATATAAATGGATATATTTTTATAATTTTAAATAAAATTAATTTAAATTAGTATATAAACTATTATTTGTTTTATATTTATTTATATAAAGGAAAAAGAAAATTAACAATTAAAATGTTTTTTATAAAATTATTATAAAAACTAATTTTCTAATTAACTATAAATTTGAGAAACATTTTAATTATAATGTAAATTTTTATTTATATTAATTTATAAAAAAAAGGTAAAAGAGTAACGAAAAAGGATAGGAGTAAAATAAAAATGAGAAGGACATTGACATTTGTCAGAGTAAAATAAGTGTAACGAATTGATATAAAGGAAAATTTATCAAAATTGTTGACAAACGGATATAATTAGAACAATACTGAGAGATTGAAGACATCTTGCACAAAGGATTTTTTTTTGATATTTGGTATTTCAGCTTCCTTCCCCTGTTTTGAAATACTTCTGCTTAGCTTTGAGCTGTGCCTGTGAAATCTTCCAATTCATCAAAACCTCTTCCTTATACTTCCGATTCAACTAAAGGCATTGCGACTTTCTAATTGTAACATGTGGAATGCTAATTTTTTGTTAAACCAGCATCGCTTAGTGTGGGTTGATATGTCAGGCAATCAGTTGAACAGAGCCTTATTGCCTTCTTGGTTGCTTGAAACAACACTGATCTAAAGGTTCTGAACCTTTGGAATATTCCGTTACTTGGAAATTTGATCCTCTTCCACAACATCCTATTAGTATGGCTTTTATGGATGTATCATACAATCATATTGATGGGCATCTTTCAAAGGATCTTGGAATGATATTTCCAAATTTAAAGTTCCTTTTATCCTATAAATTATTGGAAGGCGAGCTCCCACCCTCAATTGGTGCCATGAGGAAGTTGTTGTCGTTGGATTTATTTTTCAATAATTTATCAGGGGAATTTCCAAAAGAATTGGTAAAAAACCTGCACTGCTTTGTTTTCTTTGACGTTAACCAATAACAACTCTCATGGTGAATTTTTTTCCACTCACTATAACTTGACTAACGTACAAGTGTTGAAGCTGGGGAACGATGAGTTCACTGGAGGTCTAATAACAAAAAAAGAATTCTATGCTGGGATGGAAACTTTTGACGTTAGCAACAACAAAATGACTGGTAAGCATCCTAATGAATTAGCCGCGACAACAATTCTTTTGACGGCCAATTTCCGTGCAAAGGTTTTTTTGGTGGGCTAGTTATTGATATTTCCCATTACTTTCTTCCAGGACCAATACTTTCGTGCTTATCGTTATCCATGGATCCTTCAAATGTTTGGTTGCTGAACCTACAAAATAATAGATTGTCTGGAAATATTCCCATCCAAATTGATTTACTTTCTGCCATAAATTTTCTTTTGCTAGGAAATAATCATTTCAGCGGCTTGATTCCTAGACAGTTGTGTCAATTAAGAGATATAAGGATAATTGATTTTTGCAACAACTCCTTTTCCGGTTCGATACCTAGTTGCTTGAATAATTTTGACTCTGAGATTGGTTCCGCTCACGCTGTAGAGTTAATTTATTCATTTAGCTGGAGTGAAGCTGGTTATGATTTTGTAAAACCCCTCCGAGAACTTTATGACTCGCGCAGTTTGATGGATAGTGTTCTGTTAGAAGATAAGTATATGTTTAAAATAGATAAGCATAGGGTTAAGATAGAGTTTGTCACAAAAAATAGTCTCCTTCCTTACACAGGAAACATTCTGAATTAGATTTCTCAAATAACAATCTCACGGGCATTATGGATTTTAGGGCCATTGGTGCACTTAACCTGTCCCACAATCATCTGACAAGACTTATCCCGGTTTCCTTATCGAATCTATCTCAACTTGAAAGTTTGGATTTTTCTTACAACAATTTAAGTGGAAAGATCCCATCTGATTTGTTCAATATTAACTTCGTGGAAGTCGCGCACAACAATTTATCAGGCAGAGTTCCAGACAAGGGGCAATTCGCAACATTTGACATCAACAGTTATGAAGGAAATCCATTTCTTTATGGACTACCATCAGAGAAAAATCACACCAAAGTTGTGGAGACTCCATTACCGTCCATTGAAACTGAAGGAAAATGGTATGAAATTGTCGTACTTTATTGTTGATACTCTTCGCAAGTTAGTGACCAATTTCAGTGATTAGTTGCTTTTTTTTCTCTTTTAAGTTAATTGTATTCAAGCTACTAAGGTTTTCTATGTTTAGAAATGATGAACAAGTATGAGGTTTGATTGAATTTTAGATTTTATTTTAGCTATGGATTAATTTATTTGTTAATGAATTAATTACTTTTTATGTAATAATTATGTTGCATACCTTAAAATTACATGTGGTCTAATTTCATAGAATCATAAAAGAAATAGGCCAGTATTACTTTTTGAACTTGTTTTTTTTCTTTTATGGATCGTTAATCCTATTAATTAATCAAGATTATAATAATGTATTATTAAAAATTATATCTTTTGAGTTTAGTTAAGAAAAACATAAGAGGTGGAGCGTATGCATTAAAGAGTCCATTGTGTAATTAAACAATAAAAATATTTTAAAAGTAAAATATTTTAACCAAAAATTTTGTTTAATATAGTTTTTTTTCGAGAAAGTGCTTTTCAAGTTTTTTTTTTTAAATAATACTAAACAAGCTTTATTCTTCTCAATTCTTGACTTTCTTTTTAAAATGAATTCCTGGATTTCACAAAAGTAAGATTAAGAAGCAGCCTATAAGAAATTACCATAAAATTCTGAAAGTTTATAGAGAGAAAATATTTGAGTGTTTTGAATTAGGTATAATATCTTATTTTGCCTTCCAATTTTGTAAAAAAATTATTTTAGCTCTCAATTTAATTTATCGCCTTTTTAGCTTTAAGTTTTTATTACTTATCAAATCACCTCAAAATAAATTAAAAGTTAACATTATTAACTTTACTGATTTGACATATACGTGGGTGCCAAATCAAAAGTAATTATTTTTAAATTTTAAAATTAAAAATAATTATTTTAAAATTTATTATAAAAATATAAAAATATATTTTTAATATTTTTAAAATTAAAATTAATTAATTGCTTGCATGGCATACATGTGGCAATCCATGTGTATGCCATGTTAGAAAAGTTAACAAACGTTAACTTTTATTCATTTTAGGGCAATTTGACAAATAATATAAGTTAAAGGGATAAAAGAGGTGAAAATTAAATAGAGGAACTGAAATGACTTTTTTAAAATAAAGTTGGAAGACTAAAAAGTCTTTATGTCAATTTATTATTATAAATTTTTATGCGATAATAATTTATTTTATGTATATTTTAATATATTTATATATTCATGTTTATATTAATTTTTAATATTTTCATAATATTTGTATTATGTTCATAATACTTTTCATTTTGTGTAATTTGTTTTATTATTTTTGAAGTCGTACTTTTAAGATAAACTGCACTAATAGTCACTCACCTATGAAAAGTTACAAAATGATCACTCAACTATTCAATTTTGTATTTTTACTTAATAGTTGGCTAATGGTGATAAGTTTTAAAATTGACATAATAACAACTTTAGCCTTCAACATTTACACATTGTGTAATTTGGTCTTTTTGCGCTTTATTTTTCTTTGTGACCTTTTCAGCTAAAAAGATTAAAAATAATTTTATTAGCTAAAGTTGATTGAAAATATACAAAAATAGAAACATAAAAATTCCAAGATAATAATTCTCATCTTTTTCATTCTTTTCAAATTAACCCTCAATGTTATAAAGAAAAACAAATCCGCCAAAAAAATCAAATTATATAATGTGTAAATGTTGAGGGTTAAAATTTTTAGAATCAAGAGGAAATTGACATAATTTATAAATGTTAAAGGTTAAAGCTACTATCATACCAATCTTAAAAGTTGTCACCGCTACCCAATTGGTGACAAAAAAGACAAATTTGAATAGTTAGGTGACAATTTTGTAACTTTTTATAGTTGAATGATAAAAAATACTAATAATTAAGGGACTACTATTTTAGTTACCATTTTTATTCTATCTCAATTATCTTATATTTGACATGGTTTACAATAATGATTAAATTTTAACCTTAAATTTGTTTAACAGAAAATATAAATTATCATTTAAATTTCTTAAATTCAAGTTATGTAGTTACTAAGCTCATTTCAATAAATATATTGAGCCAACTAGAATAAAAAGTTTATTTATTTTTATTTTAAATGATGTATTTAAAATTTTCAATCACACAGTTTTAGTTACTTAATCAAATGTTTATGGGTGAGAAAAGCTTTTACTAATTTTTATATTTTAATAGTTTTATTTTTTATAATTTTTATTTTTAAATATTTAAGAAGGACCCAATTTTTATTATTTTTATCATCGTGGACTATACACTTTTCTTTTTCTTAAAAAGCTTAATTGATTTTGCAATTTTAGCAAGAACTTTTTTTTAATCTTAAGCCATTAAACAATTGCCACGAATATCGACCATTTGTTTTACGAAATTCTATATATCTCAATAATGTACAAGATTTGTAAATTATGGTTATTTAATTACTACTAATTTGTGTACAAAAGCTATTGTAAATGGAAATTATATGAAGGTGACAAATGATCCATCTAGTTAGCTGTAAATTCCAATAGCATCTGTTTCAATCCTCGAAAGTGTGTACATTTGTTCATGGAGCACAGCATCCTCAAAGGATACATCGAAATAATCACCTCCATAATCAATCAAGACGTCTACTTCCTTTCCCTGATTATCCATGTGCCAATTCATGTCATGGCTTGGTGATGGGGATGACATTGACTCCAAATCACCCCACTGAAACTCAACATCAATTGGTTTTGTACCATTGCTTTCCTCTCCATCGCTAAGACTTTCTGGATCCATCCTTAAGTCTCGGATACCAATCGGGTTCGGATTGATTTCGGCTTCTAACGATCTCATCCAGCTGTCTAATTCTTTACTGTCGTACTCTTCGTTAGGTGATTCTTCAAGGAAGGACATGAGAAGGGCATTGTTGAACTCAACATCACAGCTCATACGCAACGAATTTTCTTGCACTACAAATGCCATAGTGATTAAGACAAGGAAATGTGAGAAAACAAAGTGAATTTGCTGAAATGATGAAGATTGGGATTGAAAAAGTATTGAAACACAATTGTTGTGGTTCTTCCAAAAGGAAATAAAACTTTATATAGGGAACTTGCAAACGTGCAATGCCTCTCCAATCATTCAATTCACACAAATAATTGTGCAAAGTAAATAAGAATCAAAGTGGAAACATACAAATTAATCAAATAGTGATAAGATTAAGATAAGAGAATAGAATAAAGATTTTGTTGATAGGCAAGATCTAGCTTTTGTGGAGTATGACCAAAGACATGAAAGACACAGGAATCAGCAAAGGACTATATGTTAATCAAAGGCAGCCGACACTATACACCCACTATTGACAAGATTCATTGACAAGTTTGTGCACCCATTATTATTATTTTAGTTACTGAATCTTTTGTGAAGTGGGGACTTGAATAATCAATGACATAAACGAGCTTGTGTCACATGTTTATGCTGGATGTTGAGAAGGAAATGGGCAACCAAACTGACCAGATTAAGCTACAAATGCATTGACCCATAATTTTTTATCATTCAACCAATACTTTGGTGCTCATGTTGCCACTACACACAAAAATGAATATCTATTTTGGGTCTTAAGTAACAATGATTGAAGCAAGACCCATGTGCTTTGGTTCTTCATGACAATTGGAAATGTCTTTAAAGATTTGAGAAATCAATTGAGAAATTTTATTAGTTTGAAATTAAGTCGGATTACTGTTTAAGGTAGTCGGTGTCAACAAATCCACTTTGGAGTGTTGGTTTGATTTTATATTGCTTAAAAATATATATAGATCAAATCAAATTTTTGCTAATTGCTGTTCAGTTAAGACCTATATATTGGGACATTTTTATATCATAAGGTGAAATTCACATCTGGGCTTGTTTTTCTAGTCTGCCATATAAGCCCAACACGTGTATTACAACAATTTTAGAGTGTTTTATTAATTATAAAAATTATTTTATTAAAAATAAAAATAAAAATATTCAATATTTAATAGTTTAAATATGTTTTTAAATATTTATTTAATATAAAATTTTCAAAAAAAAGTTAAATAAGATAAGTAAATAGGTAGCTAGTTATCATTCAATGTAGAAAATATTAAGTTGATTTTATTTATTTAAAAATTAAAATAAATTATCTTCTTTTTAGAAAATGAGTTATTCAAGTTACCATATGTATCTTTTATTCAAAACTATCCAAAATAATATAAAATATTATATTAATAAGATTAAAATTTAAAATAAATATTTTTAAATTAGTATTTACTTTTATTAAATAACATAATTTTATTCAGTACTTAAATTTACTTATTTATCAAACAATTTTTAATATAAATTCAGCACTTATAAAATTTAACAATAAAAATTCAGTACTTAATTTTCATTACTTAAATTTCAATTTATCAAACACATCCTTTTTCTTATTTGAAAAATGTTTAGTTCTATATGTTTTATAATTGAAAGGCATAATGACTTTTTTGACCCTCCAATTTTTACCTCTTTTATCTCTTGAACTTGTATTATTTATCAAATCACCCACAAAATGCATAGAAAAGTTAACAAACATTAACTTTGCTGACATGGCATAACATGTGGACTGCTATGTGTATGCCACGTTAGTAATTAATTATTTTTTTATAATTAAAAATATTTTTTACTTTTAATAATTTTTAAATTTTAAAAATTAATTAATTACTGATGCGACAATCCATGTGTATGCCACACCAGCAAAGATAACAAACATTAACTTTTCAATCTATTTTGGGTGATTTGATAAGCAATGCATGTTTAATTAAGAGCTAAAAAGATGAACAATTAAATGAAAAATTAAAATAATTTTTTTTATAAAACTGAAGCACCAAATAAATTATTATACCTAATAAATCTATAATATTTTTTCCTTTAGAAATCTATAATACTTTAAACATATAACACAAAATGAGCATCATATTATTCTCCTTTTATTAGTTTGGTAAAGATATGACCTGAATGCATCTTATTCCATACAAATCAAATTAAAGTGGTCCTAATTGACTTCCACAAAATTTGATTAGTACAATTATTGTTTTAATGTAAAGACTCAAAGAATAAAATAATAATAAAAGGCAAGCCCCTAGTTGGCAGTGGTGCTTAAAATGTCCATTTCATATAAGATATTGTTTGGTCTCTATTTGGTTGAGTCTGATACAACGCTGGATATTATTGCCTGCCTGGAAAGTAGTTTGTTGCTAGACCAAGTGGGGATATTTTTTTTCTTTGGAATCCTTCACTTTGAGATATGCTTAAAATCGTGTGGTGGAAATTAATTAATCCAACTTTGATTTGTCACCACTTCAAAAATAATTTTATGTTGTTTGTTCCATGTTTGCCTGGCACGACCATTGATTAAACAATTTGTTATCTTTTATTGTCCAATTGATTATCTATTTAATTATTGGTTGAGAACATGTGCGCACGTTCGATGGGGCCTCTTAAGCACAATTATCTGCGCTATAAAAAGCTTAGCTTCCATTGATGGAGTCATTGCAAAACATTTTCTCAAGTCTAAGTTAACTTAGCCTCTTCCATTCTTTGTTATAATACACCAAAGAAAGAAAAGCTGTAAATTATGGCTCTCATGTTAACGGAAAATCCAGGATTAATCAACGGAAGTAATGGCGTGGAAGAAATCGGAGTCCCCGAAATCGATGCCGGTCTTCTAATGTCGTTATTAGAGGAATCACAGTGTGAGGAGTACTGCAATGAGGAGCAGGTAACTAGTTTGATGGAATCTCTAGAAGCTGAGATTAGAATGGTGAATGCTGATTCATGCAGTATTGAAGGAGACATTGGAAGCAACAATTACTTTGAATGGAGTGAAATGGAAATGGTGCCTTCCTCTCCAAGCGATGACATGAATTGGTATGTGGAAGATCATGTCCAAGAGATGTCAATGGATGGCTACTTGGTGCAATTTGGAAATGATTTTCCTTTGAATTGTTACGAAAGTCAGTTAGAAAATGGCTTTACTTCTCTGTGGCAAGAGACATATGATACAGCTATATACAATTAGATTATATGTATGTGTATATAATATTTTTTCTAATGCAAGAAAAATTATACATTAAGTTCAATTCAAGTGTGTTAGGATTGACTCAATTTAAGCAATAAGTAACAAAAATAGCGGAATAAATTGAGAAATTGAACGCACAAATTTAACGTGGAAAAACTCCTCCAAAGAGGATAAAAAACCACGAGCAAAGATAATTTTATTATAATGGAAAAAGAACGAAGAGTACAAAAGATGGAGATAAAAACTAAACCCCGAAAACAAAGAACCCTCAAAACGTAAACACAAAATTCACTAAATGTGTCATGAGTTCTAATCTCTAATGGGTGTCTTTCTAAGGTTGTAAAAGAGCCTATTTATAGGCTAAATTCATATGTCAAATAATAATAAAATAATCTAAACTAATCAGTGTTTGACTGAAACAAATAAACAGAATTTAACTAGAAGATTATTTCTCAAATTTGACTAAAAATAGGAGTTATACTTAACAAATCTCCACCTTGACTCATATTTCTACAACGCCATCTTTGCCAAAGCCCGCTACGAGCCTATTTTAAACTATGCAGGGAATTAACTAAGTCGAATCTGTGCTTAGAAACTGGAAGACTTCTAGCCTTCGACTTGTACACTGTCAAATCAAAACTAACCCGGGTTTGATTTTCACGAACACAGTGCCTTAACTTTTCAAAACCTGCATCCAAAAGAGAACCTCTCTTCAACGAAACAGTCATACATTTTTCCCTCCTATGACCAAGTTGCCTCCGCTCCAAACGAGTTGACTTCGACTCTGTAACGGATGAGGGACGTCCGATTTCACCGGTCACTGTAGAACCTTCCAGAATATAAAGACTGCCAGTTTTTTTACCTTTTAACAAAACGAGAGCTCCACGAGATACTTTAATGCCGTTTGACTCGATGTTGATTTTGCATCCTTTCAAGTCTAAAATACTCAAGGAGATGAGATTCTTTTGTAAATTAGGTACATACCTGACATCTGAGAGTGTCCTAATCGTCCCATCGTGTATCCTAATTTTAACAGTACCAATACCAATTACCTTACTAGATGAATCATTTCCCATGCGCACAACTCCACCTTCAACCGAACTATATGTGGAGAACCATTCTCTATTGGGACACATGTGGAAAGAACATCCCGAATCTAGGATCCACTCGGATGTGAGCTTGGACTTATCGCTCGTTGACACTAATAAGAAATCATCACCGCTTTCATCGATCAAATTAGCACTAGCTACATCTTCCTCGTTACTCTCAGCAGCTCTTTTATTTCGCAGTTTATAGCAATCTGCTTTGACGTGACCTAACTTTTTACAATAGCGACACCTTTTGTCTCGTTTCTTTGATGCTATCAAAACGGAAGCTTGTCTATCTGCCTTGCTATCAAAATGAAGCTCATTGTCAAGTTTGTCTCTACTCAACAAATGACCCTTCAAATCTTTGAACGAGAGTTTGTCTCTGCCATAAATCAGAGTCTCCCTGAAAGACTTGTATGAAGGGGGTAAAGAGCACAATAATAGCATAGCTTGATCTTCATCATCAATATGAACCTCAACGTTCTTTAAATCATTTAAAAGAGTAATGAATTGACTGATGTGATCTCTAAGAAGCTCACTTTCGTTCATGCGAAATGTAAATAGACGTTTCAACACTAAACGGTTAGCCAGAGACTTAGTCGCATAAAGAGTTTCTAACCTTTTCCATAAGGCGGATGAGGTCTTCTCCATCAATACCTCCTGCAATACCGTATTCGCGAGGCACAACTGGATTGTAGACAAGGCCTTTTCATCAAGCTCTTCCCATTCTGCTTTATTTAGATTCTCAGGCTTTTTTCCCGTAACAACCTTTTTCAAACCGGATTGAACTAGAATTGCCATCATCCGAACTTGCCATAGATTGAAATTTGTCTCACCATCGACTTCTCAATTTCAAACCTTGTTGTTGCCATATCTGAATTGAACTAGCTCTGATATCACTTGTTAAGATCGACTCAATTTAAGCAACAAGTAACAAAAATAGCGGAATAAATTGAGAAATTGAACGCACAAATTTAACGTGGAAAAACTCCTCCAAAGAGGATAAAAAACCACGAGCAAAGATAATTTTATTATAATGGAAAAAGAACGAAGAGTACAAAAGATGGAGATAAAAACTAAACCCCGAAAACAAAGAACCCTCAAAACGTAAACACAAAATTCACTAAATGTGTTATGAGTTCTAATCTCTAATGGGTGTCTTTCTAAGGTTGTAAAAGAGCCTATTTATAGGCTAAATTCATATGTCAAATAATAATAAAATAATCTAAACTAATCAGTGTTTGACTGCAACAAATAAACAGAGTTTAACTAGAAGATTATTTCTCAAATTTGACTAAAAGTAGGAGCCATACTTAACAAAGTGTATAAAGCCTTCTTGAATGAAATTTCTTTTGAGTTTTTATGCTTCCAATTTTACTCTGTGATAAAATCAAAGTTACCAGACTGTTAATATTTGTTTCTAGATTCGTAAAATGGAAACTAGTGTTAAAACCCAATACTAAAGGTTCAAAGTGTCGATCAGAACTTCAGGTGTTGGAATAGTTTTAAAATATTTATGACATTCCAATAGTTAGTCAACATCTTAGAAGAATCGAGCTGTAGCCAACATCTTAGAAGAATCGAGCTGCGCCCGCAGCTTCTTGTTTTCTTGCTGGTACGCAGTCACAACCTTATGATATTTGTAGCAGTCAGGCATCAATTGCCTTAACTCCTCTAAAGTATTCAAACGTTGGCTTATGGCCTATCCATAGCAGCCAACATCAATACATGCTCTTGGGTTTTAGAAACCTTAGATCCTGGCAACTCTACAGGAGCAGAAGTATTGGCCACGAAACAGTAGGCAGAGTTGTCAAAGCGATAATCATGGGTGTAGGAGGCAACCCTATAAAAATAGAAATCATTGCAGATGACCTCACTAGAGTAATACTAGTTGATGTAAACACTAGTTCGAGCAGACCTACATGAATAAGGAGCTAGGTTGGAGAGAACCTCCTTAATCCAAATAGTAGCACCTTCTTTTTCTTTGTTTTTTTGCTCTCTTTTTTACCTCCTTTTCTCTTGTCTAGCACAACTCTTTTGTTTTTTCGAGACTGTTGATCCTTGGGTGATAAAGAGCCTCTCCTTGTGTCCCTTCCAAACATCTTACTCTGGGTAACGTCTGGAAATTCTTGCTTTCACCTGAAATAGCTGCAGCACATTACAAACACGTTACTCATGGCATTTTTAAATATATGAAGATTTAATAAAGAAAGTTACACAAAACAAGACTATCAGTAGAACTATCATTAGAACTACAAGTGATAGCAAAAAAATCGAAATTCATAAATTCCTGTTGAGCATTGGCCTGAAATGCAACAAGAGACCAGCAGCAGTTCAGCATGGAAACCAGCAGCAGCTCAACATGAAGATCAGCATTGGAGTTGAACCAAATGCTATAACTTCTTTAGTCCATTTTGTTCATTTTGTTCCTACGTAACTTTGTTTAGTTTCCTTGTAATTTGTCCACAAAGTAGGATATATTAGATTATGATTTGAATTTGATATAATAGCTGATATGTCAGCTTACTTTTGTGTGTAATTCAAGTTTGTATTAGTCATGCATTAGTGGGAGCAGTTATGTCATTAGGTAGCTGTCAAATTGTTATGTAACTTACATATATTTTTAAATTTTAAATGAAAATTAGAGTGAATTTTTCAGTTATCTTCTTGTTAAAACTCCATTCTCTCTCGAATTTGCTTCTCTTCTTCTGTTTTTTCTTTTGTTTACTTTGTTTTGCTGCCAAAATCGCCAACAATTCCTTGGTAGATAGATAATGCATATTTACTAGGGTTGCGTTTTCATCATACGAGGAAGAGATGTTTATCATCGGGGTTTAAGAATTTTTGTATCTGGAATAAATTTCATCACCTTCACTAGCAACAACAACTAATCTTGTGCTTGCGTCATTAGCGGAAACATCGTCACTCTCATTAACATTGTTTGAAATAATAGAGGTCTCTTCTAATACACCACCACTAGCAATTTTATTTTTGAAACTCTATATTTCTAAGAATGTTTTGGGCGCTTACAAAAAGTACTGAAAACATCTTTTGGTTTATCAATTGTGTCAAGTAAAATTTTCCCTAACTCCTCAGTTGCGTTATAAGGCTGAGCTTGCTTATCTTCAAGCCACTTCTCTAGATATGGTAAACCCCACTCAATGTCTTCTACCTTTAAGACATTTGCTCCTACTTTCAAATCAATATAACCAAATGTTTCTCATGGTTACTATCTCTTCAATGGTCAAGAATCAACCCCATTGATGTTTTATATATATAGAGAGAGAGAGAGAGGGCTTTCGCGGCATCATTTTCTAATAGTGGAATTTTCTAGCACACCTTACTGGTGGGCAATACCCACCTAGTGGGAATTAAACTCTCCATATATACCTTCATCTGACAAAGATGAAATTCGATTTATCAAAATGAAGATTGCACATTCTTCAATATAGGCTCATGCTAAGCACGCGCATTAAAATACGTCATTCCTTTTTGATACTTCTACAAGGTAATGCATACTAATTAGATATTTTGGAATGCGCTTAGCATGGGCTCCTCACCTTGCTTGTGATAGTCAATGAAGAAAGCCACAAGTGTCCACCAAGCATATCCCGTCAATTGCCCAGGAACGAGGTGATATTCCTATAGAGCATTTTCAAAAAAGAAAAAGAGCAGTGGTAGATGGAACCTTGCCTTGGACAAATTCAGCGGCAAGAATATCCCTTCCCCATGGTCAGGTCTTCATTGTCACTCATGCACCTAAACTCGCTTGGCTTAATAAATTTGAAATCGCGGTTTTCCAATTCCAAATCCCTAACTGCCAACATTCGTTGCATGTCTTCTATATTAGTTTGACAATGAAATTCATCCCCACTAATCGCAATATCAAGATCCCTATAGCTTGCCCCCTATCTACTTCTATATATCCCCAAATAGTTGTATTCCATATGCGTGACTCTTCATTATTTCAACAGTTCCTACATGCACTTTCCAAAACAACTACTACTTTTTTTTTTCTTTTTTGCAATTTACAATCCTATCTTAATTGCCAAATGTTTCGAAGACCACTTTATAAATTACCTTCCGTCGGAATAATTATTCCGCACTTGTAGTTTTACATTTGCGAAACCTAATAAACCTCCATCTCCCTAGAAGAGTGGACCCTACCAATGTAACACCTATTGGTTGCCACCTGTTTAGCATACAAATCAATGACCATGCTAACGAAAAGACCACTAGAAGATGACACATGATTTGTTGGTCACATCCAAACAGGTGTCAAGAGACCCACAATGACTCAACCTCTAAATCCTCACAAACGAACACTTAGTAGTGAGTGTATAAGATTATATTCATCGTTGACAAGGCCAAGATAACTTTCCATGATAGAGAAAGACCCAAAGATCTTAGAGTTCCACTTCCCAAAACTTATCATTGGCTTTTTGCATGACCATCGCAGGAACCACCACTAACCTCTAGTGACTCACATTGAACGTCTAAAATTTAAACTTAATTAATTAATTAGAAGTTAGTCAAAATTATTTGTAATTAGAATTGACCATTCCAAAGATGATAGCCTTTGATAGTTTATTCTCATTGAACTTTGTTCATTTTTTGTTACCATGGCAAATTAGGTTTTTTTTTTTTTTGAAATTTCATTCACATATTTAAAATCAGAGTTAAAAGCATTCATGGATTAAGTTAAATTTAATCATGTAATTTCAGATAGCATTGTTGCTGACTGTGCTTATCCTTCAATTAATGAATGAAGAGAAAAGAAAAAAATTCAATAGTCACATTAAATCTCCATTAAATATAAAATCAAATTGAGTTGAATTTCAAAATGTTATAAAAATTTCTAACAAAACCAATATAAAAAAAGTTTATTTGCACACTATTTACTCAGCCCGACATGTAAATCTTCATATTAGGATATAAAAGATGTACCAAGATATGTATCTTAGGTAAACAGCAATTAGCAAGAACGTCATTTGATGCATATATAATTTAAATAATATAAATTAAACTAATACTCCAAAGTGGGTTTAGTGACATACCCCTATATCAGATTGTAATCCAAATTAATATTAATTTCAAGCTAGTGGAGTGGCTGAGTTGGTTCTTCATTTTCTTTTTTCTTTAAAAAAAAAATCTAATAGACATATCCAGTTGTCATTCAAACCAGACCAGAGCACATGGGTGTTGTTCCATTCAATGTCACTTAACCTAAAAGAGATGGTGGCAACATATGCACCGAAGTATTAGTTGAATGATACTAAAAATATATGGGCCACTGCGGTGTTGCTTAATCTGTTTAGTATGATTGCCCATTCCCTCCTCAACACCCAACATGAACATGTGACAAAAACTCACTTATTTTACGTATTATTGAAGGGTGTACGAACTTGGCGATGAAACTTAACAATTGTGGGTTATGGGGTACAATGTCTGATGCATTACTTTAAGATATCATCTTTGCTGTTTCCTATTTCTTTTCTGTCTTTGGTCACACTCCACAAAAGCTAGATATTTACCTATTTAGAAAATTTTTCTGGTCTTACCAAAATAATACAGCGTTATATGTTGATTTCTTTTGTTACCGTCAAGTTTATTATATGTTTTCACTTTGAGTCTTAAAAAATTTTATACAAAACATTTACGTCACGTGAATATATATCATTTCATTCAAATTATGCAAACATTTACAAAACATTATTTTAACAAAAAAAAATTAATATGAATTGCGATTTAATTATTACATGTGACGTGTAATAATTAAACTTTAACAACAAAGTCACAAGTTCATTTCCATCCAAATCATATTAATGTGTTGTAACTTCCAACATACTTGATTATTCTTTTTATTGTTTTAATGTAAAGACATTCAAAGACTAAGAAAAACCTTAGTGGATCAACAACCCCAATATACCCAAGTTGGCAATGGTACTAAATTTTCATTTAACGTAGACATTGTCTGCTATCTGTTTCATTGGTCAAATGCAATCCAATGCTGGATATTGCCTGCGTGGAAAGTAGTTGCTGCTTTACAAAGTGGGAGGCTTTTCTATTCTTAACTTCATTGGAATCAATCACTTAAGGTATACTTTAAATCATGTGGTCGAAATATAGTTAGTATAACTTTGATTTGTCACCATTTCTATAATAATTTTATGTTCTTTCTTTGTTCCATCTTTGCTTAGCACGACCATTTATTTAGTCTACTTGATACCTTTTTATAAAATGGCTTCATTAGACAAATTGGTTATCTATTTAATTACTGGTTCAGCACATGTGCCCACGTTCGATGGGGTATCCTAAGTACAATTACTTGGGCTATAAAAAGGTTATCTTCCATTGCTGGAGTCATTGCAAAACATTTTCTCAAGTCTAAGTTATCTTTGCCTCTTTCATTCTTTGTTATTCTACACCAAAAATATAGAAAAATATGGCTCTCTTGTTTAAGGAAAAACCAGAATTGATCGATGGAAGTAATGCTATGGAAGAAACCGAAGTACCCGAAATCGATACCGGTCTTCTAATGTCATTATTAGAGGAATCACAGTGTGATGAGTACTGCAATGAAGAGCAGATAAATAGTTTGATGGAATCTCTAGAAGCTGAGATTAGAATGGCGAGTGATTGTTCATGCAGTACTGAAGGAGGGATTGGAAGCAACGATTGCTTTGAATGGAGTGAAATGGAAATGGTGCCTTCCTCTCCAAGCGATGACATGAATTGGTATGTGGAGGATCATGTCCAAGAGATGTCTATGGATGGCTACTTGGTGCAATTTGGAAATTATTTTCCTTTTAATTGTTACGAAAATCAGTTAGAAAATGGCTTTACTTCTCTGTGGCAAGAGACATATGATACAGCTATATACAATTAGATTGTATGTTGTGCATATAATATTTATTCTAATTCAAGAAGAAGTATACATTAAGTTCTTCAAGTGTATAAAGCCTTCTGGCGACGATGAAAATTTATTTTTGAGTTTATATTCTTCCAATTTTACTCTGATAAAATCGGCTTTTTTTATACTAACAACTTAAAAATTAATTAATTAATTAACAAAATGAACTGGACCAAAAATTATTTAAAAATGTCCCATTTTGAATAGTGTACCTCGCTGGTTGGTCAGGCGGTATCATCCAGTTTTTTGGCGGAGTGACAACCCAATCATCAGCTTTAAAAAAAAAAGAATTTTCTTTTGGGTGTCACCACTATGTCAAGCGGTATCCATATGTATTTTTCAAAATACCCGTAAAAATACAGGTTCACAGTGGAGAAAAAAAAAGAAATTTTTTTTATTGGGCGGTACCGGTGAATTTAAAAAAAATCGTATTTTCGAATGTACACAATATTCGTATGTTTTGGGTGTCGTCAGTGTGCCAAACGGCACCGGTGGGAATTAAAAAAAAAGTGAAACAGACAAAAAAAAAAGAAGTTGAAAAGAAACAATTTAAATAGAAAAAAATAAAGGGGGGAGCCCGTGACCGATGTTTGCTTCATAGGTGGTTCTTATCTTCTTGGCATGTCAATGCTAGTGGATGAAATATTATTTCAAAAAAAATCCATTCTAACTAATAAATACACAATGATAATTTATTAAAGTTAGATCGCATGCCCACATAGCACAAATAATCATCCAGTTGTCACAAATATTAGAGTTCAATTGATTGACTAATTATGTAAGTGACAAAGTCTAAGCTATCAAATACTGAAGACATATTTAACAAACCTAAACAATGCAAATACCAAAGAGTAAAGAAAGATTAAGAGTAATTCGATTTTACAAACTTATAGAATCAAACTTGGAATATTTAACTAGGAAAGAACATATTAGCAATCCATTAGAAAATAAAATGCAAATTGAATTAAAATTGAAAGCAAAGATAATTCGACGAGGGTAGTTGAAGCAATATGTCGCTTATACATTCCGCCAAACGGGGATTGATGATGTTAGCTCTTCACGTAAGACTACACAGGATAAGGCGTAGGTGTTGAACTTTGGCCTGCAATGCAACAGCAGAGAAGTCTTTGAAGCTCAACCAATGTAGCTGTTCTATTTTGTTCAATTTGTAACTAGCTTAGTTCATTTTGTAATTAGTCTATTTTGAAACATCAAGACTAGTTTGCTGATGGGTGTGATGTTTAGGTGATGATATAGGCTGATAAGTCAGCTTCACTAAGTGTGCAAGATAAGTTATGTAATTTTCAATGTAATTAGTGGGAGTAGTTATACATTAGGTAACTGCTTGTAACTCATATATTTGGCTTAATGAAATCAGTTATGATGATGAGTTTTTTATCATCTTTTGCATCCATTTTCTTTGTTTCAATTTCTCTCTTTCTTTGGCTGATAACCCCAACAGTCGGACAAGAAGCTGGACAGGGGTTTATTATATAATTATTGGAAACTGTTAGAGTAAATGTTAGAGTAATGTTTCAGTTAATAGTTGGTTAGGAAGTTCAGGTCAGTTGATAACAGTTGTAGTCTGTTGAGGTAGTTACATATGTTGGTATTGAGTTGTGTATAAATACTGCTATTAATAAATATTAATAACAAACAAGAATGATGAGTATTTCATGTAAAAATTAATATGGTATCAGTTGTTCAGTTTTTCCTGGGTTAGGGTTTTTGAGTTTCTTTGTTTTTCTTTTTCATGGTTTTAGTTCGTCTAATGTGTATTCCGCTGCACCAATAATGACTTCAAACTTTTCTAATAATGTTGTAGACAGTCGATTCTTCTCTAATAAGAGAATCAGTGTGTTGCTTGATGATAATAATTATCTATTATGGAGACAACAGGTGCTTTTGGCAATCAAAACATACAAGCTTCAAAGTTTTCTTGATCCACACACTGTTCCTCTTTTTCAAAAAGTTGCGGATGATAATGGTGTTTTACAGGATAATCTTGAGTTGGCTCATTTTGAACAACAAGATAGTGCGCTAGCCTCATAGCTTTTTTCCTCTGTAAGTGCCACTGTTCTCCCTCATCTTATAGGGTTGGATACTAGTGTACAAATATGGTCTGCTATTACTACTTTGTATTGTAGCAAAACCACTTCTAGGTTAATGTTTTATAGATGGGCGCTGCATTCTCAGAAAAAAGGTGATTTGTCTATGAAAGATTTCTTATTGAAGGTGAAGGGGTATTGTGATTGCTTGGCCAACTGTGGAGAGATTATCAGTGAGCATGAGCATGTTACTGTCATACTCAATGGGCTATCGTCAGAATATGAGTCTGTAATTACGATTGTTACTTCCAGCCAAGTTCCTTACGATGTACAGGGGGTCACTTCTATACTTCTTGATGCAGAGGCACGACAGCAAGTGATGGTTCTTGAGACTCCTAGTTCTACTAACCTAGCATCTCATAAGTCTTCATCTGTGGAAGTGGATAGTGGTTCGGTACCTGAGTATCGTCATCCCTCGTCAACTCGAGGAAGGGGACGAGGTCGCTCGTATAGGTCCCGTGTTCAATGTCAGCTTTGTGGAAAACCTGGTCATCTAGTTGATAGGTGTTATTATAGGTTTGATTCGTCATATAAAAATACAGGGTACAGACCATTTATGCCTCCACAAGCAAATCTCAGTTTGGTTGGGTCAAGTCCTGCGATGGTACCTTGGATGTCACCCATGGCTGGTGTCCCCTCTACTGGTTTCAGTCCTTCATCAGGTTGGTCTGGTTTCTCTTTGCCTGTTAACAACTAGTCTAATCCGTTTGCTCAAAATGCATCACAGTCTGGCAATCCTTCTTCAACTACTCCCCCACCTCAGGCATACGTTGCAACTCCTGCAACAGTGATAGATAATACATGGTATCCTGATTCATGTGCTACTTATCACCTGACAAACGCTGCTACTATTTTAGGTGACAATGTGAATTTCAATGGCCCAGGTAAAGTTTATGTTGGAAATGGTTCTACTCTTCCAGTTATGTTTACAGGTCAATCATTATTACTAACTCGGTCGAGACCTTTGTTCATACGATTATTATTGTTTGTCCCTGACATAACGAAAAATTTGCTGTCTGTATCCATGTTTACTAGAGATAATCAAGTGATATTTGAGTTTTATCCTACACAGTGCCTAGTTCATGACTTGAAGACAAAAAAAAGTTCTTGTTCACGGCTCCGTACATGATGGACTGTACAAGTTAAGCTTGAATAACTACTCGTTCCCAGTGATGTCTTCAAATACAGATCATTGTTTACATACTACGACCACAGCATCATTAAACATTTGGCATGCTAGGTTAGGTCATCCATGTAATAGCATACTTAAGAAGGCTTTGAAACAGTGTAGTATATTGGTTGATGTGAATAAAGAAGTTCATTGTTGCACTGCTTGTCATTTAGGGAAAGAGCATAAGCAACCATTTGCTCTGAATTTATCTGAGTATGCTATGCCACTACAACTGGTAATTACTGATGTTTGGGGACCAGCTCCAGTTTATTCCAATGGCTTTCGGTATTATGTTGCTTTTACTAATGCTTATTCTCGATATACCTGGGTTTATTTTCTACAGAGAAAATCTGAAATTTCGAGTGTTTTTCCTCTTTTTCAAAGACAGGTTGAAAGAATGCTTGGTTGAAAAATTAAAGCCTTGCAAACGGATGGAGGAGGAGAGTTTCAAGCTTTGAAGAGCTATCTGTCCCAACAAGGAATTGTTCACTGTTTCACATGTCCATACACCTCAGAACAAAATGGACTGGTTGAGCGGAAGCATCGTCAAATTGTTGAAACTGGGCTGTCTATGCTAGCATATGCATCTATGTCGGTTAGCTACTGGAATGATGCTTTCAGCAGTGCTATTCATCTGATATGTCTCGCCATGTGACATTTCATGAGACTAAGTTTCCCTTCAAAGATATCGGTTGCAAGACAGTACATTCAGCATCAAATCTGCAGCTTAGTTCTAAACTGCTTGTTGTGCCCTCCAACAGTCCTACACATCTTGTCTCGAGAAGGTCACCCGATCCGGCTCTGCGATCGATTCGATCGATCATTCAATGAAAGTTCTAAGCCTCATGTTGCTAGTCCAGGGTCCGCTCCAAGTGTCAGTAATAGTGTTCGAGGGTCTGGGTTCAATGCACCAAGTATGGTACCTCCTCCAACCTCTGCCCCTGTTAATTCACATTCGATGGTTACGCAAAGCAAGGTGGGTGTTTTTAAACCCAAGGAGTACTTTAGTTCAGTCAGCTCTAAGTAAGATGAGGTTCCTGGTTTTATTCATGAAGCAATGCAAAATCAGTGTTGGAGAAAGGCTGTCCATAAGGAGTTACAGGCACTTATTCAAAACAAGACGTGGATGTTTTGTTCCCTACCTACTCATCAGAAAGTCGTTGGCTGTAAATGGCTATTTCGAGTGAAAAAGAAGGCTGATGGGACAGTAGACAGGTACAAGGCACGATTGGTGACTAAAGGGTTTTCGCAGCATGCTGGTATTGATTTTCGTGATACTTTTAGTCCGGTTGTTAAAGCAACAACCATACGAATTGTACTCACCATTGCTGTTATGAAAGGCTGGTTGTTGAGACAGGTTGATGTGAATAACGCGTTTCTTAATGGAGTGTTAACAGAAGAAATATACATGCAACAGCCACCTGGTTTCAAAGTAGCTGAGACAATGGTTAGCAATTAGTCTGTCATTTAAACAAAGCGTTGTATGGACTAAGGCAAGCCCCTCGTGCATGGTTTCAAATGCTGAGGCAGTATCTAGTGGATGACTTGGGGTTTCGAGCTTCGAAAGCTGATCTGTCATTGTTTATTCGAACCACCTCTAGCCAGCTGCTGTTACTTATGGTTTATGTAGATGATATTGTTGTCACAGACAGCTCGAATGTTGATATAGATGAAGTGATTCGACAGCTTCATTAAAAGTTTTCCATTAAAGACATGGGTCGGCTCAATTTCTTCTTAGGTATTGAAGTTCAACATGTCCCTAAGAGAGTTTTGCTTAGTCAAAAGAAGTATATCTTGGAGATACTTCATAAGACAGGAATGACAGGAGCATTATTTATGCCTACCCCCATGGTCAGCAATCCAAAATTGGTTGCGTCAGATGGCAGTCTGCCATTTGCTGATGGACATTTGTATCGCAGTGTGGTTGGCATGCTTCAATGCTTATATATTACATGTCCAGATTTAACTTTCTGTGTTAATAAGCTAAGTCAGTTTATGAATTCTCCTAGTGACACACATTGGAAGGTTGTTAAAAGAGTGTTGAGGTATCTTGTAGGGACGCTTGATCATGGGTTGTTACTCACGGATGGGATATTTGAGCTGAGATGTTACTCTGATGCTGACTGGGCTGCTTCTGTTGAAGATTCGCCGCTCAACCACAGGATATGTTGTATATCTAGGGACTAATCCAATTGCTTGGTGTTCTAAGAAGCAAGAGGAGTACCGTAGTTTAGCCAATTGTTTGTCAGAATTGCTGTGGATTAAACAATTGCTGGATGAAATTGGTTTGTCACCATGTTAGACACCAGTGGTCTGGTGTGACAATACTTGTACAGTCACCATGGCAGCCAGCCTAACACATCATGCCAGAATGAAGCATGTGGAGATTGATCACCATTTTGTACGAGAGAATGTACTTGATGGCGTCCTGCAGGTCAACTTTGTGCCATTGTCAAAACAAGTTGCTGACGTTCTAACAAAACCACTTCCACCAACACAGTTTACTGTATTTCGAAGAGATTTACGTGTTTGCTCTAGTACTGTTGATGAAGATGTTTGTTCAGTCTAAGTTTTTTGTTATTATTATTATTTCTTCATATAAAACCAGAGGAATGTTAGAGTAAATGTTAGAGTAGTGTTTCAGTTAATAGTTGGTTAGGAAGTTCAGGTCAGTTGATAACAGTTGTAGTCTGTTGAGGTAGTTGCATACGTTGGTATTGAGTTATGTATAAATACTGCTATTAATAACTAATAATAACAAACAAGAATGATGAGTATTTCATGTAAAACTTTATAGAAACAATGAGGAATGTGTGCTTTCGAAGTCTAAGAGAAAACCTTTTTGAAAAGCGTCATGTTTGTTAATAACTCTATGAAAAAACACCCTCACACAGAAGCATGGTATGTAGATTTTGATGGTAGAAACAATGAAATGGTTTTGGATGTCACTGGAAATGATCCCTTCGTGGCTACAATACCATTTATGGCTATCAAGTCAAAAGAATCTTAGTAGATTGTGGCAATGTAGTTGAAATCTTGCAATGGGATGCCTTTAGGCAAATGAAACTTAATGAAACACTTTTAAATAACGAAATGCCCATTTTTGGTTTGCTAATCAGGAAGTCAAGGGATCGATCACTCTTCCATTTATAATTGGGGATGGTGAGCATATTGTTATGGAGATGGTAGATTTCTTAGCGGTTGATCATCCTTCAGCATACATTGCTAGATTTGGCTGCCCAATTATGTGTATGATGAGGATGATTGTGGCTACTTTTTGTATGAAGATAAAATTTCCTTCCCCAACATAACTTGCTAATTGCCCAAAAGGCGGTGATATTCTCTTATAGCATTTTCAAATAATAGGTGGAATGGTAGATGGAACCCCACCTCGAACGAATGTAGCAGCAAGAATATCCCCTCCCCATTTAGAGCATTTTCAAAAAACAGGTGGAGTGGTAGATGGAACACCGCACATTTGCAGTGACAATAAGATCATGCTCAAAATTTACAAGGCCAAGAAAACCTTCCATAGTAGAGAAAGACCAAAGATCCTAGGATTCAACTTCTCAAAATATATCATCTTCATTCCGCACAAACATCGTCTAAACCTCCATTAACCTCCAACCACTAACATTGTATCAACAAATTTCATTAAAAAGTTCCTCTAAACTGAAAGACTGTAATTTGAACTTATTTAATTAAAAGTTAATCAAAGTTATTTGTAATCAGAATTGGCAATTCCAATGATATTAGTTGTTGTTTTTTTTTTGTTTTTTTGTTTTTGCTAAGCTAAGTTTTTTCATTAATAAGTAAAGCTCAATACAAAAAAGAGTAACATCAAAAACAGGTTGTAGACAAGCAACATGAATCGCTAAGGTTGAATCCCACGAAACCAAAGATGTTTGTCTTTTATAGTTTTATCCTCATTGAACTTTGTCCAGTTTTTGTTGCCGGGTCAATTTTTTTTTAATTTTAAATTTCGTTTATACATCTAACATCATGATTAAAATTATTCATGGATTAAGATAAATTTAATCATATAATTTCACATATCATTGTTGCTAACTGTACCCAATATTAATGAATAAAGAAAAAATAATTTAATATTTATATCAAATTTCGATTAAATATGAAATCAAATTGAACTGGAAGTGAAAAAATTATCTGCAAAAGAGATGAAATCAAACCAAAGAAATCCAGAAATAAAGCTTGCTTACACATTATTTACTCGGCCCGGCATGTTAATCTTCATCTTATATGATATATATATAAAAAAAAAGGTAACAATATACGAATCTTAGCAAAACAGCAATTAGCCATAATGTGATTTGATGTATATATAATTTTAATGTTATACATCAACCTGATAAACCATAGTGGGTTTAGTGGCATACCCTGAATTTGATCGTAATCCGAATTAAAAATTATTTCAAGCTAATGGAGTAGCTAAATTGGTTCTTTTTCTTTTCTTTTGTCTTTAAAAACAAACCTGAACAGACATTTCCAGTTGTCATTCAAAGATAGAACCAGACAAGAGCACATGGGTGTTGTTCCATTCAATGTCACTTAACCTAAAAGAGATGTACTTCAACTTCATTTCTTGTGGTGGCAACACGTGCGCTGAAGTGTTGGTTGAACTATATAAAAATATGGGCCAATACAGTGTTACTTAATCTGTGTTAGAGTATAGAGTACTAAAGTTGTTAATTTGTTATTAGTCAGTTGCTTAAGTCTGGTATACAGTTGGTTAAGAGCAGTTACTCTTATTCATGTATATAAGCATCAACAGTGTATTTATTCAAGCAAGGAAAGATTAATAAGTAATTTCTCAGTAAAATTCATTCTCTAACTTGTTCTCTTAAAATACTATAGTACCTAGTACCTAATATGGTATCAGTCGCTTAGTCCTGGTATGTGCTTCCGTTTCCGCATTATGGCACCATCAGCCGATTCTACCTCTGCTGATCACATGAGTCCATCATTTTCCAGCGTACGTCTAATTCAATCATTTCCTCGCCATGACACGGTGAAACTAGAGGAAGGAAATTTTGTCCAATGGCAACAACATATTCGATTGATAATAGAGGGATATGAGCTGCAAGGATTCTTGGAGGGCACGTTGTCTGCTTTGCCTAGGTTCATCACGTCTCCAGAAGGTGCTCTCACTCCAAATCCATATGCGTCTGCGTTTAATTAACAAGATAAGTTGTTAGCCTCTCGGCTCCTCTCTACAATTAGTTCATCTCTTTTATCATGCTTTACATTTGCTAAATCTGCATGTGAAATATGGAGCACAGCGAATCGTCTTTTCGTTGCTTCAACTAGTGCGAAAATCTCCCATTTTAAACATGACCTGCACTCTACAAAGAAAGGGTGATTTAACCGTAAAAGAATATATTGCAAAAATAGAAAATATTTGTGGGTTACTAGCAACTTCTGGATCGGCAGTTTTAGAAGCCGAAAAGGTGAAAGTTCTTTTGGCTGGCTTCTCGTCGGATTTTGACGCAGTGTTGACCTTGGCTTCATTCTCGACGGAGCCTCTTCCCTTCCAACGATTAGTCGATGTCCTCATGGAGTTTGAAAGTCGACAGATGCGAGCGACACGTGAGGTTCCAATGCATGCCCATCTAGTTGAAACACCTTTGGTTGTTGTGGTGGTCGACTCAGTTTCGCGTGATGTGTGTGGCGGCCGTTCTATGGTAGGTTCGCGTAGGCATGGATTTCGACCACTAACGCAGTGTCAAATATGTGGCCGATTCGGTCATTTGGCATAGCGCTGCTTCTATCGTTTCAACCGCAACTACGGTGGCCTAAACGCTTCCACCACGGTGCGATTTTCTTCTGTACATGATGGATAAAGGATACAAAGTGATGACTTCTCTGGTCGTTCTGGTTTTATTGGTGGTTTTAAATCTAGTGGTAATTTTTAGGGAGGCTGGCCGCACTTTCAAAATCGTGGCTATTATCTACCGTAAGCTAGGGCTATTCCTTTTTACTATTCTTACCCTAATGAAATTGGTCATAGAATTGGGCTTGCTAGTGGATCGATAATGCTTGGTCTGGGTCTGCTGGTGGCCCACCTGGTGTTTATGGTCCATATGTTAGACCATCCATAGGACGTGACATGCTATGTGATGTGAGGCGTGAGCTGGGGCGTGATTTGGGCCAGCGCCGTGTTGGGCCATCTGCTGTGGTGCACAGGCCGAGTCATGCAGGCCAGTCCCTTGGGCAAAATAGTGGGCAGTACTTTGTGCCGAATGCAGGTTAGTCTCTTGGGCCAGCTAGTGGATAGAATAGTGGGCAGTATTTTGGGCCGAATGCAGGCCAGTCTCTTGGGCCTG
The DNA here is from genome assembly GCF_025698545.1 of Gossypium raimondii. Lineage (NCBI taxonomy): Eukaryota > Viridiplantae > Streptophyta > Magnoliopsida > Malvales > Malvaceae > Gossypium > Gossypium raimondii. The sequence goes on from NC_068565.1 coordinate 3,391,098, forward strand.
CTACTAGACAGAATAATGGGTCGAATAGTGGGCGGGCCAATCCTAGCCAAAATTTTAGACTCAGTTCACTTGGGCCTAATGCTAATTATGTTGATCTTCAAGGCTGTATGTAAAATAATGCTCTTGAAGTTTTGTGGCGGACTAAACCACGAGCACGTGTATTTGATTTTGACTCCTCACAGTGTGTTGGGCTACCCCGAATCCCTAATTTTCATGCGTCTGATTTTTCAGATGCCACACAGTATGATTCCAACTTTGACAATACTAACTCATATGTACATGTGCCAGTAGGAACCTCATCATGGTATCCAGATTCAGGGGTCACTCATCATGTCTGTCAGAATGCTTCTGGTTTAAATGCCTCCACTCTATATATAGGTACTTTTTTTCTTTTCATGGGAAATGGGGCTCCCACTAAAATTTTGTCTATTGGGAATATTGTTCTACCAATAAAGAAGAAGTTATTACATCTTTCTAATGTTCGGTGCGTGCCAAGCATCCAAAAAAATCTTATGTCTGTCTCTCAATTTGCTATTGACAACAATGTATTTTTTGAATTTCACCCCTATTATTGTGTTATTAAGGACATCCAAACACAGGAAATTTTACTGCAAGGCCAAGTTCGTGATGGTCTCTATCAATTTTCGGTCAGTTCGTCTATCTCTTCTGATACAATTCCCTCTATTAACAACATCGGGATCCAAGATTGTCATTTGGATGATGATGTCTTTACACTGTGGCATAAAAGACTTGGTCACCCTGCTCCTGTAATTGTTAAACTTGTGCTTGACAAGTGTCGAATGTTTCTAATAAAAAATGTCTTGATAGTGTTTGTATTGCCTGTCAGAAAGGGAAATCACATAAATTGCCCTTTTCACACTCTACTACTAAATATATGGAATTGTTTGAATTGGTTTTTTTCTGATTTGTGGAGATCAACTTCTGTTGACTGTAGGGGTAATCTATATTATGTTTCATTTATTGACATATGTAGTCGGTTTACCTGGGTTTAACTGATTAAACGTAAATCTCAAGCAGTTGAATGTTTTCTTCAGTTTCAGAAGATGGTCAGCACTCAGTTTGGGAAGACTATTAAGAAATTTCAAAGTGATTGGGCGGTGAGTTTCATGCCTTTGCCTCAGTTCTAGCTAGCCATGGGATTCTTCATCATCTTTCCTGCCCCCATACTTCAGAACAAAATGGTGTTGATGAGCGCAAACACAGACACATTATGGAGACCGATCTTACACTTTTGGCCCAGGCTAATCTGTCTATGGATTATTGGGGTTATGCATTCTGCAGCACTGTGCATCTTATTAATCGACTACCCACTTCGGTTCTAAAAGGTCAGTCTCCGTATCAGATTCTTTATGGGCGTGAACCTACGTATGATCACCTCAGGGTATTTGGTTGTTGTTGTTTTCGGTATTTACGTCCTTTTGTGCAACATAAGCTGGATTTTTTCTCACAACCATGTACATTTTTAGGGTATAGCTCTCAACATAAGGACTATCACTGTCTAACACCAGATGGTAAGGTGATTATCTCCCATCATGTTAATTTTTATAAGCGTCGATTCTTGTTCCTCTTGTCAGTTGTGGAAAAAGTTCAGATGCCTACATCTATTACAACGTATATCCCTATCATTCAGTCCCCCTCTTCTTAACCTACTGCAGAAACTAGCAAAACCACTATGTCTTTGCCTACGGTACCTTTGTCTGATCAAATTTGTGATCCTGTACAGTCTGGTACAGTTGCCTCACCAGCTTCATCTAGTCCGCTACAGACCATCTCGATTGATTTGTCGGCTGAATCCGGGTCTAATCTAAGGGAGAATCATCCATCTACTGAATCTATTCAGTTATCCACTGAGTCCTTAACTATTCCTCATGTTTCTTCAGGAAACACTTATGCTATGGTTACTTGGTCTAAGGTCAGAATTTGTAAACCCAAGGTTTTGACAGTAAAAGATGTAGATTTTGAGCCATGCTTTATTGATGAAGCTCTTACTCATAAGGAGTGGAAGCTAGCGTTTCAAGCTGAATTTGATGCTTTAATAGCTAATTCTACCTGGAAACTTTTTCCTCTACATCCTAGTCGAAAAGCGATTAGCTACAAATGGCTTTTCAAAGTCAAGAAGAATCCTGATGGGTTCGTTAATAGACGAAAGGCACTATTGGTAGCAAAAGGTTGTTCATAGGTACCTAGGTGTGACTGCAAAGAAACATTTAGCCCGGTAGTCAAACCTGCTACTATCCGAACCATTTTATCTGTTGTTGTATCCAATGGTTGGCAACTTCGTCAAGTTGGTGTAAATAATGCCTTTTTAAATGGAGACCTAACTGATGAAGTCTTCATGTAGTAACCTCTAGGCTATGTTCAATATGGACTAAATGGTGAGCCATTGGTGTGTTGTCTAACGAAGGCTTTGTACGGATTACGGCAAGCTTCCCGTGCATGGTTTGAAAAATTGAAGCAGTTCCTTGTCTGTACTGGTTTTGTTCTATCCAAATTCGATGCTTTCTTGTTTGTTAAAGTTTCAACCAAGACCATTGTCTATGTCTTGGTCTATGTGGATGATATTATTATTACTGGAAGTTCGACTGACGAAATAAACTATTTTGTTCAGCAGCTACATAACGAATTTTCTCTAAAGGATATGGGCGATCTCCATTATTTTTTAGGGATTGAAGTCAGTAGGTCATCCAATGGCAGTCTACACTTGTGCCAGCGCAAATACATTCAGGATCTTCTTGATAGGAGCTCTCTGGCTAATGCAAAAAGTGGCCATATGCCGATGGTTAGTTCATCAACTTTTTCTAAAGATGAGGATGATCGGCTTGCTGATCCTACTGAATACAGAAGTCTCACTGGTGCTCTTCAATATGTGGTTTTAACTCGGTCGGATATTACTTATGCTGTAAATCATGTGTGTCAATTCATGCATGCACCTACTACGGTTCATCTGATAGCGTTAAAACGTATCCTGAGGTATTTACATGACACTATTATGCATGGGCTGGTTTTAAGACGCTCTGACAGGCTATCTTTGGTTGGTTATGCTGATGCCAACTAGAGTCTTGATTTTGATGATCATCGTTCTACTACGGGCTACTGTGTCAACTTTGGTCATACACCTGTCTCGTGGTGTTCTAAGAAACAACAAGTTGTTTCTTGACCCACAGTAGAGGCGGAATATCGAAGTTTAGCTACGGCTTCAAGTGATATCACTCGGTTAGTTTCTCTGTTAACGGAATTACGAATCAGTTTTGATGATCCTCCTACAGTTTGGTGTGATAATTCCAATGTAGTAGCTGTTGCAACTAATTGGTGTTACACTCCAAATTCAAACATGTCGAACTTGACTTATTTTTTGTCTGCAAAAAGGTGGCTAATGGATCCCTCATTGTCGATGAAGCGCCAGCCTGCAACCAGGTTGCATATATTCTCACTAAACCACTGTCTGTCTCCATTTTTGCTCGCTTTTGAAATTTACTTCGAGTCTTACCTGTTAAGGAAGCTGGGTGAAGGTTAGAGTATAGAGACTGTTAGTATAAAGTTGTAATTTGTTACTAGTCAGTTGCTTAAGTCTGGTATACAGTTAGTTAAAAGTAGTTACTCTTATCCATGTATATAAGCATCAACAGTGTATTCATTCAAGCAAGGAAAGATTAATAAGTAATTTCTCAAGAAAATTCATTCTCTAACTTGTTCTCTTAAAATACTATAGTACCTAGCACCTAATAATCTGTTTAGTACGATTGCCCATTTCTTCCTCAACACCCAACACGAACATGTGACAAAAACTCACTTATTTTGATGTATTATTCAAGGGTGTACGAACTTGGCAATGAAACTTGTCAATTGTGGGTTATGCCGTTATGGTGTACTATGTCTGATGCATTTTTTAAAAGATATTTTCTTTGCTGTATCCTATTTCTTTTATGTCTTTCGTTCACACCCTACAAAAGCTAGATGTTGCACATTTAGAATATCTTTCTTTTTTGAATAAAATAATACAATGTTTATACGTGCATTTCTTTTGTCACTATTGGCTTGATTGTATGCCTCCACTTCAACTTTCGAGAAAAGATTATACAAAACATTTGCCGCACGTAGACATATATAATTTCGAATCGAATTAGTCCATATAATCAGATTTAAAAAAAAAAAAAACCAATTATTTCTTATAAGACTTATTATTGAAATGCTGAAATAATTTTTATATTTAATTATTGCTTGTGTCATGTAATAATTATACTTAACAAAAAAATCACAGGTTGATTTCCATCCAAATCATATTAATGTGTTGTAACTTCCAACATACTTGATTACTTTTTTAATTGTTTTAATTATGCAAAGACTAAAAATAACGCAAGTGGATCAACAACCCCAATATACCCAAGTTGGCAATGGTACTTAATTTTCATTTGATGTAGATATTGTCTGCTATTTGTTTCATTGGTCAAATCCAACCAATGCTGGATATTGCCTGCCTGGAAAGTTGTTGCTTTACAAAGTGGGTGACTTTTCTATTCTTAATTTTAATGGAATCCTTCACTTAAGATATACTTCAAATCATATGGTGGAAATATAATTAGTCCAACTTTGATTTGTCATCCTTTCTAAAATAATCTTATGTTCTTTATTTGTTCCATATTTGCCTAGCACGACCATTCATTTATTCTACGTGATACCGGTTTATAAACTGAATTCATTAAATTAATTGATTATCTATTTAATTATTGGTTGAGCACATGTGCCCACGTTGGATGGGGTCTCCTAAGCACAATTACTTGGGCTATAAAAAGGTTAGCTTCCATTGAAGGAGAGTCATTGCAAAACATTTTCTCAAGTCTAAGCTATCTTAGCCTCTTCTATTCTTTGTTATTCTACACTAAAGAAAGAAAACTTGTAAATTATGGCTAACATATTGACGGAAAATCCAGGATTGATCAACGGAAGTAATGGTGTGGAGGAAATCGAAATTCCCGAAATCGACGCCGGTCTTCTAATGTCATTATTAGAGGAATCGCAGTGTGAGGAGTACTGCAATGAGGAGCAAGTAAATAGTCTGATGGAATCTCTAGAAGCTGAGATTAGAATGGTGAATGCTGGTTCATGCAGTATTGAAGGAGACATTGGAAGCAACGATTACCTTGAATGGAGTGAAATGGAAATGGTGCCTTCCTCTCCGAGCGATGGCATGAATTGGTATGTGGAGGATCATGTTGAGGATATGTCGATGGATGGCTACTTTGTTCAATTTGGAAATGATTTTCCATTGAATTGTTACGAAATTCAGCCAGAAAATGGCTTTACTTCTCAGTGGCAAGAGACATATGATACTGTTATATACAATTAGATTATGTGTACGTGTATATAATAATTTTTCTAACTCGAGAAGAAGGATACATTTAAGTTATATTCAAGTATAAAGCCTTCTAGCGATGATGAAAATTTCTTTGTTTATGTGTTTCCAGTTTGACTCTAAAGATCAGACTAAACCAAACCCAAATTCCAGTTCGCAATTAATATTTGATCTTTAAGAACAAATGAAAGCCATTCAAGAATAATTACAGTAGCAACGATAATAAAATCAAGAGCTTTGTCAGCGAAACGGGCAACTCATATCCAGGAATTATTGGTAAATCAAGCACCTCATCAAAGTAGAGATCTCATGGCGAGGAAGCCATTTGGGTAGAAAGAGATATTATTGTTGTGCGGAAGCGTGTAAAAGAATAAAATTATTGTACTAAAAATCACACTAAGTTCAATTCCCAGGAAAGAGAGGTGGATCACAAGGATCGCTTAAGTACCAGGTCTTTCTTAGCCAGAATATCCCTCAATCGTAATTTAATAGCACAATAAATCACTACAATCACACTCACAATTCATGCAGAATAATACAATAAAGAACACAAGAATTTAACGAGGTTCGACAAATTTTGCCTACGTCCTCGGGCACTACCAAAATATATTTCACTCCAAAATGCAAGTGAAAATTTACAAAGAGAGAGAGAGAGAGAGAACAATGTCTTAAGTAGAGAATGACAAATATGAGATACAGAATGAGAGATGGTTATGCCTATTTATAGTTGAGGTTCAGGGATCAACTTGCAAAGTCACTTTACAATTAGGGACCATATATTGCAAATATCTCAGATTTATTATGCCAATATCTCGATACCCATATCTTTGACTTTCCAATATTTGATACCCATATCTTTGACTTTCCATTATTTGATACCCATATCTTTGACTTTCCATAAATATGGATAATTCCCAATAATTTCCACCTTGAAGATTTGATTTGAGTAATCTTATCTTCACACAATTCTCTCTGCCTTTGTCAACAACACTTGATAGTGCCTTCTTCAACTGTTAAACATGCAGAATATTAATCAAGTTCAAACAATGTTCAAACTTGATTGTTGTTCCCACCTTGGTCATCATATCTGCGGGATTATTTGCAGTCTTAATCTTCTGAAGGTGAATTTTCCCCTCATCAATAATTTCCCGTACAAAATGGAAACGTACGTCGATATGCTTTGTACGTGCATGATAGACTTGATTCTTTGCTAAATGAATAGCACTTTGACTATCACAATACACGTTAATATGCTCCTGAACCAATCCCAAGGTTTTAACCATACCTTGTAACCAAATAGCTTCCTTTACAACCTTTGTTACAGCCATGTATTCAGCTTCTGTGGTTGACAACGCAACTGTAGACTGCAGTGTAGACTTCCAACTTATTGATCCTCCAGCAAATGTAAACACATAACCAGTGGTTGATCTTCGTTTGTCCAAATCACCGGCATAATCAGAATCAACTTACCCAACAACACCTTTACCAAGTGCAGTATCCTGCTTGAACAGTAATCCAATATCCGTGGTCTTCTGAATATACCATAGAATCCATTTCACAGCTTGCTAATGTCCTTTTCCAGGATTATGCATATACCTGCTCACTATACTAACTGCCTGTGAAATGTCGGGTCTTGTACACACCATTGCATACATCAAGCTACCTACTGCATTAGAATACGGAACTTGTAACATGCATTCTTGTTCCGTATTCGTCGAAGGAGATAGTTGTGTAGAAAGCTTGAAATGAGAAGCCAACGGGGTACTTACAGTTTTTGTCTACTCGTTTATACCAAACTTCTGTAGTACCTTCTTCAAATATTGCTTCTGAGACAAACTAACTCTGTCATGAGCTTTATCCCTACATATTTCCATGCCAAGAATCTTCTTAGCTTCACTTAGATCTTTCATTTCAAACTCAAGGTTGAGTTGAGTCTTAAATCTCTCAATTTCAACTTTACTCTTAGATGCTATCAACATATCATCAACATATAAGAGCAAGTATACGAAAAATCCTTATTGTAGCTTCTGAAAATACACGCAATGATCAAATTTACTTCTTGCGTACCTTTGCCCTTTCATGAACTGATCAAATCGCTTGTACCACTGCTTCGAAGATTGTTTCAATCCATAAAGCGACTTTGTCAGTTTGCAAACCCAATTTTCTTTATCAGCAACCTTGAATCCATCTGGCTGAGTCATATAGATTTCCTCTTCCAAATCACCGTGTAAAAATGCGGTCTTCACATCGAGCTGAACTAGTTCAAGATCATATTACGCAACCAAGGCTAGCAAAATCCGAATAGACGTATGCTTCATAACTGGAGAAAACACTTCATTGTAGTCTATTCCTTCTTTCTGAGCGTAACCTTTTGCTACCAATCTAGCCTTGTATCGAACTTTATTTTTACCAGGAAATCCTTCCTTCTTTGCATATACCCATTTGCATCCAATTGCCTTATTTCCTTTGGGTAGCGTCACCAACTCCCAAGTCTTATTTTTATGAAGAGACCGCATTTCTTCATTCATAGCTTGTTTCCACTTTACACCATCAGGGTTACTTCTTGCTTCTGTGTAAGTAGAAGGAATATCATCATCTGCAATTAGAAGTGCATAGGCCACCATATCATCAAAGCGAGCAGGCATACGAATCTCTCTTCTTGGCCTCCTATATGCAATTGAATCATGTTGTTGTAGAAGTTCTTGGGTCAAAACTTCTTCATCATTTTTTCCTTCAATATTAGCTGGATCATCATTAACTTTTTCAAGCTCCACCTGCTGCAAAGTGCCACTGGTTTTGTTATCCTTTTGTGAATCCTTGTTTTTCATCATGGTTGATTCATCAAAAGTCACATCTCTACTGAAAACAATCTTCCTTGTATCAGGACACCAGAGACGATATCCTTTTACTCCACCAGTTATACCCATGAATAATGCTTTCTTTGCTCTTGGGTCTAACTTATATTCTTTTACATGATAATATGTAGTGGAACCAAAAACATGTAAAGAATCATAATCAGTAGCAGGTTTACCAGCCCACCTCTCCATAGGAGTTTTTCCATTTATTGCAGCTGATAGCAACCGGTTAATTAGATGGCACGCATATGTAACTGCCTCAGCCCAAAATTCCTTGCCCAATCCAGCATTGGACAACATACATCGAACTTTCTCCAGTATAGTCCGATTCATACGTTCTGCCACCCCATTCTGTTGTGGTGTATCTCGAACAGTGAAGTGTCGCACAATGCCCTCATCTTGACATACTTGTAGAAATGGATCATTCTTGTATTCAGTACCATTGTCTGATCGAAGTCGTTTGACCTTTCGATCAGTCTGGGTCTCCACCATCTTCTTCCATTTCAGAAAAGTATCCAAAACTTTATTTTTTCTTTTCATTAGATACACTCATACTTTTCTTGAATAATCATAAACAAAAGTAACAAAATAGTGCATACCTCCCAAAGAAGCCACTTTAGTAGGTCCCCACACATCACTGTGAACGTAGTCCAGAATTTCTTTTGTATTGTGAATTGCTGAACCAAATTTTATCCTCGTCTGCTTGCCCAGAACACAATGTTCATAGAATTCCAATTTGCAAGAATGTGCACCTTTCAACAAGTCTTGCTTCGCCAAACTCTGTAAAGCTTTTTCACCAGCATGTCCCAATCGCATATGCCATAACCTGGTAGCCTCTGAATCTGCATCTTTCGCAGAAGCTGTTGATGTTGATCCAATAATTGTACTTCCATTTAAATAGTACAGGTTATTCCTTCTTGTACCTTTCATCACCATCAATACCCCAGCTACTACCTTTAGTAATCCATCTCTCAAAGTGATTGTGAGCCCTTTAGATTCTAGGACCCCTAATGAGATGAGATTTTTATGTACCGAACATCTGTCAAGACTTGAACTGAGCCGTCGTGATTCTTCAATTGGATTGTACCTACTCCCATTCTCTTACAAGCGCTGTCATTGCCCATAAAAACAACTCCACCTTCTAGTTCTTTAAGACTAGAAAACCAGTCTTTATTAGGACACATATGGTAAGTACATCCCGAATCCAAAATTCACTCATCTGTATGACATGTCATTGCCATGCCAACCAAGCTAAAGTCTGACTCCTCATCATGCTCCGCTACACATGCATCAGAAATAACCTTGCCCTTTTGTAACTTAGGACAATTCTTTTTCTAATGCCCTTTCTCACGACAAAAAGCACATTCATCTTTGGCAGGTCTCCCTTTGGATTTACTTCTTCTACCAGGTTTGTTGCTGTGCGAACGACCTCTTACTGTTAAAACTTCTGTAGTTGTGTCTCTGTGATCCTTTTTATCTTTCTTTCGAGTCTCAGATCTATACAACGCACTACAGGCTGCATCAAATGTGATCGTATCCTTCCCATAAAGCAATGTGGTGGTAAGATGATCATATTCATCAGGAAGAGAATTCAACAACAGTAATGCCTTGTCTTCATCTTCAAATTTCTCATCCAAATTTAGCAAGTCTGTTAAAATTTTATTGAATGAGTTCACATGGTCATTCATCGACATACCGGGTGCATACGTGAATCAATAAAGTTTCTTTTTCATATAAAGCCTATTCTCAAGACTTTTTATTAGAAACTTCTCTTCCAGTGTATCCACAACTTCTTCGCTGATGTCTCCCTCAAGACAGAGTACTTCTGCTCTTTGGCCAAACATAGGCGAATTGTTCCACATGCCTGTCTATTAATCTTAGCCCACTCCTTGTCATCCATCTTGTCAGGTTTTTCTTCAAGGGCTATATCCAGCTCTTGCTGACATAAGACATCTAAGATCTCACATTGCCACATACCAAAATTATTGGTACCATCAAATTTCTCTACTTTAAATTTTGCATTGGTCACAGTAGTCTTTGCTGATGACGATGCCTTTTCCATTTTTCTCCTTAATCCCAACTACTGTATGTGAATAGTGCCATGAACGATCGTATTTCCCAAGTACGAATCTAGCTATGATACCAATTTTTGTGCAGAAGCATGTAAAAGAGTAAAATTATTGTACTAAAATATCACACTAAGTTCAATTTCTAGGAAAGAGAGGTGGATCACAAGGATCGCTTAAGTACTAGGTCTTTCCTAGCCAGAATATCCCTCAATCGTAATTTAATAGCACAATAAATCACTACAATCACACTCACAATTCATGCAGAATAATACAATAAAGAACACAAGAATTTAACGAGGTTCGGTAAATTTTGCCTACGTCCTCGGGCACTACCAAAATATATTTCACTCCAAAATACAAGTGAAAATTTACAAAGAGAGAAAGAGAGAGAACAATGTCTTAAGTAGAGAATGACAAATATGAGATACAGAATGAGAGATGGTTATGCCTATTTATAGTTGAGGTTCAGGGATCAACTTGCAAAGTCACTTTACAATTAGGGACCATATATTACAAATATCTCAGATTTGTTATGCCAATATCTCGATACCCATATATTTGACTTTCCAATATTTGATACCCATAACTTTGACTTTCTATTATTTGGTACCCATATCTTTGACTTTCCATAAATATGGATAATTCCCAATAATTATCATAGAAGGAATTCTCAGATGATGCCTCCATCCCAACAACATTCCCTTTTAGAAGACTAGAGGGAAGCTATAAGAAGGGAGTTGTAAGAATTGTAACGAGGGAGGCCTACGTAGAATGAACTTTATGTAGTAACAATTGTTGCTGAGTACATAAAAAAATCTAAGTCCAAATTGATATTTAAAGATCAAAATGAGCAATCCCAGAAGCAATGCTATGAGCAATTTCAGCTGCTTCAGGCACAAGTAAGTGCAAAAAAGTAAATAACACAAGAGATGTTTAAGCAGTTTGGCTTCCCTACATTTGTGGAACTTTGTCTAGAGGGAATATTTACTATCTTACGACATTGTACAATAAGTGGCTCCAAGCTTTAACACTCAACCGTTTAGTCTTCTCACTTTTGTATCTAAGATCTAAATATCTCCTCTCTTTTAAGTTTTCCCCTTGAAAACTTAGAACTCTAACCAAGTCAGGCACTTGATTATTATAAAATAATGCACTCAAAAATACGTTCCTCACTAACTAAAATAAAGTTCTCTCAATCAGTACAAAACCTATAAAAGTTATAAGTAACCAAAAGTTTTATGTTAATTGATTATTAACAAATAGTCATAATTATTCAAGTACATATCTATTGAATAATTATGTTTATTAATGCTAAATATATGACTATCCATTTTGGGTAGTTATGTCCTATGGAGAGACCTAAGACCTTCTATAAATAGAAATGGAATTTCATTTGCATGACACACTAGAAAAATACATCAAAAGTTTCTTTCTGTTCTTCTATCATTCATAAGTGCTAAAAGTAACATGTTTTAGTCTCATTTTTAATGCATTTTTTGATTGATTATTCGATGTTAATGGTGAATTTTATGCTCCTAATCCTTTAAATTCATGTTTTTATACTTAGGAGAACATTTGGGAGTAAAAGGGGCGAAAAACAAGCAAAAATCAGTCGTATCGATTTCATGAATTGGCATTCTAAACAATGAGAAAACGCCATTTTTAGGTTTTTCGTGCATTCTAAGACGTATATATGACAAAAATAAAGAGATAGGAGAGAGTCGCCATAGAATACTCAAGAAAATAACTTGAAAAACACCATTGAAGCCGATTCTGGAGTAGATTTCTATCAAGATTGAATATTCGCATTTTATTTCTTAGGAGATTATCACGAGTTTCTTTACTTCTTTCGGTTATACTGTATCTTGAATGTTTTTATTTTCAAGCATGAACTAATTTTCTCAATACCTATGATGGCTTCTATCGTTTGATTTTTATTTTACACAATAAATACTTAGATTTTGTTCTCAATCATGTGTGCTTAATTCTTGGTTTAATATTTCTAGACTATTAATCGATATTTGATGTGTTTAAATCAGAGGAAGAATAGACATTGTTTAAGAGTAGATCTTGCATAATTGAGTGAAGTTGCATGCAGGCCTAGAAATATGACGACATAAATCTATCGAATTAGAGTCAAGTCTAATAATGGAATTCATAAATCGAGTTAATGAGATAATAGGAGTTTTAATTAGAAAGAAATTTCAATTAATCAACCTAGAGTCAGCCGCTCTTACTCTCGAAAAGGATATTAGTATAATTTAGGGATTTTTACGGATCAAGATACTAAGTAAATAAATTGTGTGATTTAGATTGATAGTGACAGATGAAGTCTTGGTTGCATGATTCAGATTGGTAATGACAGATGAAGTCTAGGTGAATTCTTTCCTGGGTATTGTTTTACTTCTGGGTTCTTAATCGTTTATTTTCCTAATTTGTTTGTCGCGTTCGTAGTTAATTAATTTAGTTAATTTTAGTTTTTAATCAATCACTCCAATTATCAGTTAAATAATAGAATGACAGTAATTACTAGTACTTTTAGTCTTCGTGGGAATGATATTTGTGTTCACCATAGCTATACTATTAATTGATAGGTACACTTGCCTTAGTCAGATTTTTAGTTAGTTTAAGAAGCATTAATAATCTTTTATATTACTAGATTGTTCTACAAAGAATTACAACAAAAATTATTTATAGAAATTGATATCCTTACTATGCTTCACTCAGTGCTCAGTGGATTGTTTCCATCAGTGCAAAATGTAGACGGTCATTGAGTTTCATTGTATACTCGAGGTTCAATTGTTAGTAACTCTTTTGCACACAATATTATAGGTGGGGTGAATAAAACCTTAAAGAAAGTGACATTTATAAACACCTTGAAACCTTCACTAATTTTTCATAAGTTTATTTTTATCCCCGCACATCAACAAAAACATTAAGGTTTATGTCGATGGATGTTAACTAAGAGTGCTTATATGGAGCAACATCTTAGGATTTTTAAGATGTTTTCCAATTTATATGAGGGTATGATATGAAGCTTAACCCGTACTATGTGTTTATTCAATGTAGTAGTGGGTATTATTTCAAAAAGAAGGATTGATGTGAATTCATAAAAAATACACTTTATTATGAGCATGTCCCCCTAGAAACATTAAGGAAATCCAAAGGCTAATGGGTTGGACCATAGCACTCAACAAGTTTGTTTCTAAAAAGGCATAAATATGTTTATGCTTTTCTCAAAGCTCATTCTCAATGGAATGATGCTTGTCAAAAATCTTTTGAGCATTTAAAAGCTTAATTAATCTACCCACCTTTGTAAATGTAACGCCCCAAAACCTAGCCTAGAAGTTTAGACCGAATCTCAGAGGTTACATTGATCACCAAAATTATCGTAGGTAAAATTTGAGTTTAACCAGCTAGAAAACATATGGTATTTAACTTATGTAAAACTCTCCATTGTAAAATCTCGATATTACAAAAATTTTAGTCCAAAAATCGCTTACGTGTGTAAAACCCCAAAATTCATACCACAATATTCAAAATAAAATTTACAGTTTAAACCATTTATTTATAAATGCAGAATTTATGAAAATACTTTTAAAGTTGATTCTAAATGTGGCTATTCGAGACCTCTGACATGCTGAGTCCAGCAACAGCATACGAAAATACGAAACAATAGAAAAACAAAAATTAAGTGCCACAATAAAAAATATCACAATGGCAATCCAATCTCCAAATAATCATCACAACCAAAATAGAACCATCAGTACTGAACACATTGATCTATATACCGTTAATCTCGTAATCAGACAGATAGATAAAATGCGGAACAAATGCATTAACATGAAACCTACCCATCCAGCCAAACACCTCTTTGTCCCCCATTCACACCACAAATGAACTATAAAAAACTCAACCAGCCCTGCACACCACATAGGACCTTACACACCATGCATGTGGAAAAAAACCACGTAAATAACAGTATGCAGTTGAGCTGCCAGAAGTATCATACTATGCGGTAAATCGCTATACAAACGTATTGCAGTTGAAACTGCCAAATCAAACCAGACTTCCTTCTCTTCATATCCCAAACCCAAAATCATAATGCAAATGCAAAAATACACACCAAACACTATCAATCACACAGACATAGAAGCTCGTAGTCAATCAATCAATTACAGAATCGATGTACACAGTTTCCAGACAGTTACACACCAGTTAAACAGAATCGGCATGTTCAATCGACCAAATCCAGAATCATACATCACAATACTCAAAAATTAGGCAACATCACGTTAACGAGTCACTTAACTAATGCAACAATTGCTTATAACAGATATGTCCAAGCCAAAGCAGAGTCCCAACCACCCTTACTAAGGCCTAACCATGGGTTGGAACACACAGGATCACAAACAAGTCAAAAACAGACACAGTACAAAAATTGGCCACATAAGGCCACACTGCCGTGTGCCCTGGCTGTATGGAAGTGCCCCGACTGTGTGGAAGTGCCCAAGCTGTGTAGGGGTCTACACACCCGTGTGAAGGCCACACACGCCCGTGTGGAGGGGACACACGCCTGTGTGAGAGCCCGTGTAACTCACTATCCAAAAGTGCTAAAAATAAGTGCAGAGTAGACACGACCGTGTAGAGATCTCACACTCCCGTATGGGGACACATGTCCGTGTGGCCAGGTCATGTGGCACCAAAATTTTCCCAAAACCCTAATTCCTAATTTCACACAGCCGTGTGAGCCACCCATGTGGGGCACACGCCCGTGTGGCCACCCGTGTGGTCATAAAACATGAAATTCAACACCAAAAGATCCTTAACCTCTAATAGTGCAGAAACACACCCTAACTAGTTAAATTTTACGCAATTTATCAACGATACAACATTACGATTACGCAATCACCGAAACACCCGAAATTATCGAATTTCACAAAATTGATTCAATAGTTCACGATTAAATTAAAAAGTTACGAAACCCACACTTGAATTCGCGATTTAAACACCCAGAATTGTTAAACTCACTCTACCAAGCCGATTCAGAGACCTCAATTACAAACATAACTAATTATAAGAATTTAATTTAAGAAACACAACAAAATTGAGGTAATTCCTCCATTAAAACAAAAGACAGAACTTACCCAATTTCGGAACCAATCAAGCAGAACACTCGAAAATAAAGCTCCATTGACAGACGACAAAGCGGAAGAAGCAAAAAGAAAATCAAAGGAAATTAAAAAAGAAAAAAATGTGAAGAGAGAAGAGATTTTTTTAGAAACAACCTCTTTTTTTTCCAAAAATAAAAATACCATAAAATAACTAACATAATATATATATATATATATATAAACATAAAATAAAAAAACAAAAACAAAACTCAAATAAAATTAATTCCTCAAACACACATGAGGATTCAAACCCAGAACCCAAAGACAAACTAACACACAACTAACCACCAGACCAGCAGACCCATTTTAACATAAAACACAGCAACAAACCCAATTGTCCGATCTAGCCACTGACCCTACCTACAAATCTCAAAACTTCTAACCCTAAATTTCGGGGTGTTACAGTAAACCTTTCTATTTCCAAGCGACCACCTACAGGTATATTTGGCATATTCTGATGAAATACTGATTATGATATAGGTTAAAGAATAAGGGTCATGTTAAAGCCATGTACATTATATAAGTAGATTGTTGCAAAAAGGTGAATTGAATTATACTAGAATTGACAAACTTATTTTCATTTTAATAGTAGCTGCATGAAAGCTCAAGCAATATTTCCAAGCTCAATTGATATTTGTGCTATTAGACCAACCCTTAAAGAAAATACTTAGTAAGGTGGATGCTTTAGGAAGACTAATTAAATGGAGCACTGAATTAAGTGAATTTGGTCTTAAGTTTTGTTATGATGTTGGTTATCTTTGGTCCAAATCTGAATTGGTTTGGGTCAGAATCGGGTCTAATTCTGTTGAGTTCACATGATGTGTTCGCAGGTCAAGTTTGTGTGATGATGCGTGATCGCAAGGTAGGTATCGCGTATGGAACCATATAAACACGTGTTAAGTCTAAGATAGGATATGTATCTACATGCATGGAGCCTACCCAATATGTCATGTTAGTGAACATTACCCGTATCATATAAATAGGTCGGTGCCATCCTTTGAGAGGACAAGAGAGAAAAATACCTCAACAATTGGTGCGATGAGCGTGGACAGACTTCCAGTCTTTAAACCTTTAGTTTGCAAAAATTAAAAATGGCTCACCCTAATGAAAATTTCCCTATTAATTTCTTCACTGGACAACTTGGGGATTCTAATGCACGAAATTGACCTACTGAAGCTGATTTGTTTGTGGTTGGCTTGCTGATCGACCGGAGAATCCGAGTAACCTGGTTCATACAAGAGCCTCAAACTCCTTCTATTTGAATATCCTTGCTGGTTAGGGTATTCCTTTTTGTCAAAGGTTGTCATTCCCCTCTGGCCAAGATGTGACTTCACAATTGTTTATTGCTTTTCAAGAACAGATGAGATTAATGAAGGACCAAATGACTTTGCAAAGTGCTAGATTTGAATAGCAGCAGATGCTTCAGCAAGAACTGTTGAAGCAGAATGAAGAGTTAAGGAAGAAGGTGCAGTCAGATAGTTTTGATCTTCATGATAATAGTGAACTATGTGAGGATAGTTCTGGATTGCATGCAAAGCCATGGTAGAGCGAAATGGATGCTCTGCGAAGGGATGTACGAGCTTTACATCCCGATTCTCAGGATATGGATTTGTTATTCTATTCTAACAATTCATTGGCTATTAAGGTTGCAACACTGATCTTGCCACTTGATTTTAAAGTTCCAAAAGAAATGTTTGAAGGTACAAGAGATCCTTGAGCACATCACATGCAGTACAACAATTATATGAATGTGCTAGGAACCTCTGATGCTGCGAAATGCAAAGCCTCCTTGACAACTCTCAAAGGCAGTGTAAAGGATTGGTACTTGTCCCTCCCACAAGGTTCCATTTAGAGTTTTTCGTAGTTGGGCCAAATGTTTTTAGGCAAATTTTGAGCACACATGACAATAATGAGTACGCCCATAGGGCTGATGTCTGTTAAGTAGAGGGAGTGCGAAAGTTTGCAAGATTATGTTAAACATTTTCATGCAACAACGTTAAATACAAATAACCTATAGGGTCAGTAGGCCATCGATGCCTTTATTATGGGAGTTCTAAATGCGCATGTACAATATTCATTCATCGAAAATAGGCCCTTGGCAGATCTATACGAGTGGGCCCACGAGAGAAAAATACCTCAACAAGTTTCAGCCCAAAAAAAAGCTGTTAAAGCTCAAGTTCTAGTTGAATTTGTTTTGGTGTGTTCTTTTGCCTTGCCAAATACTAAGAAAGAACCACTATCGACAATAGGGATCAACATGCACACCCCAAAAGAAAACCATTCTACTCTAGCTAGAATTCCTACTGACAACCACCCCCACCATAGCGAGTTATGGACATTGTATGTAGATGGTTCATCAGCTAAGAATAATTCGGGCATTGGAATAATTGTGGCACATCTTGAAGGTAATGAGTGGTAGTATGAGTTATCTTTTATATTTACAGCTTATAATAATTTAGCCCATAATGAAGCTTTCATTTCTAGTTTGGAGCTAGCTCGGCAACTTCATGTCTAATATTTGCATGTTTTCACTAATTCATAACTAGTGGCGCGCAAAACAAATACTTGGAGAATATTAGGTATGGGAACCCACGTTAGCTAGATTATAGATAGTCTTTGATGGTTTTGTCCTCGTTGAACTTTGTTTACTTTTTGTTATAATATAAAATTGAGTTTTTTTTTTAAAATTCATTGACACATCTAAATTCACAATTAAAATTATTCATGAATTAAGTAAATTTTAATCATTTGTTGGCACTTCAAAACAATTCACTTTTACCGGTACTTAAAAATGACAGTGAAAGATAAACTAACCACCGGTAGTGACATTCTCGGCAGTCAATGAGCCACCAGTTGACCGTCGGCTAGACAAATGCCGATAAAATGTTCTCGGCGAGCTGGCCACTAGCGCCGATAGAGTGCAAACATTTATTGACACAAATTTCTTTAACACTTTTAACCCCAATAAAAATAAGATACTTTTTAAGGCAATTCAAAGTACATGAAAAATTAATTGATGGCTCTGAAACCTGCATTAAAAATTAATTGTTAAAATCTCCATTATAAGATTACATGAAAATTTGCAATCAAATTAACGTACTCATACCCAAGTTATATAGGTTATACAAGAATGCAGGCAATGTACATCACACTTTTCACACTTAATACTTTTTACCACTAGAACAAAGTATATATATCTATTTCATAAATATCAAAGAAGATCATCAATTGCATCTCAAATAAATACACTAATGTAATGCTGATATACTATAGTGAAAATGTTTTGAAATGTCCCCAAACAAGCCATAATTGTGCAAAGAACAATAACATGGAGGACAAAAGAAACTATGAATGAAGGGAAAAGGAAATTTAATTTAATAATTACATCACGTCAAAATTAAATAAAAGATCGAACTGAGTTGATTCTGAAAAGAATTTCATGTAAATGATATAAAAATTCAAGCAAACAAATATAAAAAAAAAAATTGTATGTTTACACATTATTTACTCGGTCCGACTTGTAAATCTTCATCTTAAGATATAAAAGATATACCAAGATATGAATCTTAGCTAAATAGCAATTAGCAATAATGTGATTTGATGTATCTATACTTTAAGTGATATAAATCAAACTGATGCTACAAAGTCGGTGAATCGGTTATGGATTTCAAGCTAATGGAGTGGGTGAATCGGTTTCGTCATTTTCTTTTTTAAAATCTGAACAGACATTTGCAATTGTCATTCAAAGATAGAACCAGACCAGAGCACATGGGTGTTGTTCCATTCAAAGTTACTTATCCTAAAAGAGATGTACTTCAACTTCATTTCTTGTGAATGATATAAAAATATGGGCCAATGCGTTGTTGCTTAATCTGTTTAGTCTGATCGCCCATTTCCTCCTCAACACACAACATGAACACGTGACAGAAGCTCACTTATTTCATGCATTATTCAAGGGTCTACGAACCTGGCAATGAAAAACTTGTCAATTGTGGGTCATGGTGTACAATGTCTGAAGCAGTTTTTTTTTTGAAAGGTCTGATACAGTTTTTTAAGATATCGTCTTGCTATTTCCTATTTCTTTTATGTCTTTGGTCACACTCCACAATAGCTATATTTTGAAAATCTTTCTTTACTGAACATAATAATACAGCGTTGTATGTTTAGTTTATTTGTCACTATTGGATTGATTGTATATATGTTTCCACTTCATGTCTACAGAAAAACTTGTACCAACATCAACATATATCATTTACATTCAAATTATGTCATATAATCAGTTTTTTAAAAGAAAACAAGAATTAATTATAAATTGTTTGAAATATTTTTTCTGACTTAATTATTACATGTGACGTGTAATAATTGAACTTAACATCAAAGTCACCAGTCATTTTGATCCAAATCATGTTAATGTGTTGTAACTTCCAACATATTTGATTACTATATATTTTTATTGTTTAGTTGTAAAGATCCTAAGATTAAAAATAACCCAAGTGGATCAACAACCCCAATATACCCAAGTTGGAATGGTACTAAATTTTCATTTGATGTCGATATTGTCTGCTATCTGTTTCATTGGTCAAATGAAACCAATGCTGGATATTGCTTGCCTGGAAAGTAGTTGTTGCTTGACAAATTGGGTGACTTCTCTATTCTTAACTTCATTGGAATCCATCACTAGAGATATACTTCAAATCATGCGGTGGAAATATAATTGTTCTAACTTTGATTTGTCACCATGTCTAAAATAATTTTATGTTCTTTATTTGTTCCATCTTTGCCTAGCACGACCATTCATTTAGTCTACTTGATACCGATTTATAAACTGGCTTCATTAAATTAATTGATAATCTATTTAATTATTGGTTGAGCACATGTGCCCACGTTGGATGGGGTCTCCTAAGCATAATTACTTGGGCTATAAAAAGGTTATCTTCCATTAAAGGAGAGACATTGCAAAACATTTTCTCAAGTCTAAGCTATCTTAGCCTCTTCTATTCTTTGTTATTCTACACTAAAGAAGAAAAGTAGTAAATTATGGCTCTCAAATTGACGGAAAATCCAGGATTGATCAACGGATGTAATGGTGTGGAGGAAATCGAAGTTCCCGAAATCGATGCCGATCTTCTAATGTCGTTATTAGAGGAATCGCAGTGTGAGGAGTACTGCAATGAGGAGCAAGTAAATAGTCTGATGGAATCTCTAGAAGCTGAGATTAGAATGGTGAATGCTGGTTCATGCAGTATTGAAGGAGACATTGGAAGCAACGATTGCTTTGAATGGAGTGAAATGGAAATGGTGCCTTCCTCTCCAAGCGATGACATGACTTGGTATGTGGAGGATCATGTCCAAGAGATGTCAGTGGACGGCTACTTGGTTCAATTTGGAAATGATCTTCCTTTGAATTTCTACGATATTCAGACAGAAAATGGTTTTACTTCTTTGTGGCAAGAGACCTATGATACAGCTATATACAATTAGATTACATACAAATTTTTTTCTAACTCAACAAAATTTATACATTTAAGTTTCATCAAGTGATAAATTTTTTTTTTTTTTTTGAGATTATATGCTTCCAATTTTTATCTGTGACATAAAGTCAAAGAAAGTTGTCAGACTGTTAATATTTGTTTCTAGATTCGTTAAAAGAAATGGCAAGTGTTAAGACTTAAAACCCAATAATAAGGTTGAATTTATCGAACACAATTTCGGTTGTTACCGATTAATGATTGAGTTTTAGTCTCGAGCTCGTTTATGCTTGTTTTATTTTTTATTTAAAGATTGGGAAAGAATTATGAATAAATTTAAGATTGTTTTTTAAATGTAATTCTTAAATTATTAATTTTATAAAATAAATTTAGACCTAAATAAAAAATATATAATTTGAATTTCTTTTGAGGTTTGAAATTTCATTGAAAATAACTTAAATAATTATTAAAATTATTCATGAATTAAGTATAGTTTAATCATCCTTTCAAAAAATAATAATTTAATCAGGAAGTCGCTGACTATATTACCCTTGAATTAATAAATGAAGTTAGGGTTTTAAAAAATCAATATTCAATATCATATTAACTTTCATTAAATACGAAATTGATTGATTGTGAACCATATTAAAAAAAATGGGCTTACAATTTCAGTTATTACAAATTATTGATTGAATATTAATTGATTAAATTATCATTATTGGTACAGGATATGAACTCGAATTCGCTTATATTAATTTTTATTATTTAAGAGTTAAGAAAGAGTTATAAATAGTTATAAATTATTTTTAAATGTATTTCCTAACTATGGATTTCATTAAAAGAACCTTTAACCATAAATGAAGAAAACGATATAATTTGAAGTTACGGTTTTTGAGTTTGAAATTTCATTAAAAACTTAAATTATTATTAAATTTATTCATGAATTAAGTATAATTTAATCATCCTTAAAAATAAAGTATAATTTAATCATGAAAATTTCGGCTATCATGACTGACTGTATTACCCTTGAATTAATGAATGAAGTTGGGGTTTTAAAATAAAAAGAAGTCAATAATTCAATAATTATATTAACTTTAATTAAATAAGAAATCGATTGATTGTGAACCATATTAAAAGAATCAAGAAAATGCAATATAAAAAGTCGTAAACCAAATGCATTCCTTACTTAGCCTGACGTGTAAATCTTCATCTTATGCTATAAAAATGCACCAATATATGAATCCTAACTAAACATCATTTACCAATAATGCCATTTGCTGTATATATAATTTAAGTACTATAAAATCGAACTGATCTCCAAAGTGGGTTTAGTGACTTACACTAAATCAGATCGTAATCCAAATTAATATTAATTTCCAGCTAATGGAGTGGCTAAATTAAATTTTTAATAAATTCAACCGACATTTCCAGTTTTCAATCAAAGGAAGAACCAGAGCACATGGGTGTGGTTCCATTCATTGTCACTTAACCTAAAAGAGATGTACTTCAACTTCATATCTTTAGTGGCAACACGTGCACCGAAGTGTTGGTTGAATGATTAAATAAACATGGGCCAATGCAATGTTGCTTCATCTGTTTATTTATTGCCTATTTCCTCCTCAACACCCAACATCAACATGTGACAAAAACTCACTTATTTCATGTATTATTCAAGGGTCTACCAACTTGGCAATGTATCTTGTCAATTGTGGGTTATGTTGTAGTTTCCCATTTATGTCTTTGGTCACACTCCACAAAAATTAGATCTTGTCTATCGAGAAAATCTCTTTCTTGAATTAAATAATATAAAATTGTTTATTCACTTCTCTTATGAATATTAAAGTCATCGGATGTTTCTATTATTAGATATGAAACTTCCACCATATTTGATTACTATTTTTATTGTTTAATTGTAAAGATCCAAAGAGTAAAAATATCCCAAGTGGATCAACAACTCCAATATACCCAAGTTGGCAAAGGTACTTGATGTTCATTTGATGCGGATATTGTCTACTATTTGTTTCATTGTGTCAACTGCAACCAATGCTGGATATTGCCTGCCTGGAAAGTAGTTTGCTTTAAAAAGTGGGTGGCTTCTCTATTCTTAACATCATTGGAATCCATATACTTAAAATCGTGTGGTGGAAACATAATTAGTCTAACTTTGATTTGTCACCTTTTCTATAATAATTTTATGTTCTTTCTTTGTCACATATTTGCCTATCACAATCGTTCAATTAAACAATTATTATTTTTATTTGACCAATTGATTATCTATTTAATGATTGGATAAGCACATGACCGCACGTTTACATGGGGTCTCCCAAGTAACAAATTACTTGGCCTATAAAAAGGTTAGCGTCCATTGATTGAACCATCCCAAGTTTGAAACATTTTCATTTTTGTTGTTCTACACCTCCCCCACCACACCCCCCGGTCCAAAAAAAAAAAAAGAAGAGAGAGAGAGAGAATATGGCTCTCTTGTTTAAGGAAAAACCAGTGTTGGTCGATGGAAGCGATGCCATGGAAGAAATCGAAGTCCCCAAAATGGATACTGCAATTCTAATGTCGTTGTTAGATGAATCACATTGTGAGGAGTATTATAACGAGGAGCAAGTAAATAGTTTAATGGAATCTTTTGAAGCAGAGATTAGAATGGCAAACACTGGTTCATGCAGTGTTGAAGGGGACATTCAAAGCAATGATTGCTTCGAATGGACGGAAATGGAAACGGTGCCTTCGTCACCAAGCGATGACATGAACTGGTATTTGGAGGATCAGGTTGAAGGAATATCAATGGATGAGTTGGTTCAATCTGGAAATGATTTTGCTTTTAATTGTTACGAAATTCCATTTGAAAATGGTTGTGCTTCTTCTCTGTGGCAAGAGACATATGATACAGCTATATACAACTAGAACATTTACATTTGATTCTTCCATTTTTATAATTGTAAAGTCTTCTCTGTATAGATGTAGTTTTAATTTTAACAATAAAATCTTCTTCTCTTGTTAAGTATTTCTTAAAGGTTACATGCTTCAGTATTTCTTAAAACTGATCAAAGTAATCAAAGTAAACCATATATGAATCCGTGTTCTAGTCATTTCTAGGACGTCATCATGCCATTGAGACAAAGCTTCATTGAGATAAGAGTTTCATTAAACTATTAAATACTGGGTTAATACCAAAAGAGTATGTAACAATTGCTGCCAGTACAATACTGATACCTTGGTCTTGTCTCATGAAATTGTCCTTTCTCCTCTCTTCTCTCTGTTTTTTTTCTTTTCTTTTCCTTGCTTCCTATTTCTGAAAAATAGAAAAAGTTGCATTATTATGTGTTTAGAACTGATAAATAGGCATAACATTTGGACCTCCAAGAAAAAGTTAATGAACCCCCCCCCCCTTTTTTGCGTCTGTTAAATTGCTTTTGACCAACAAATTGATGAATGAATCCTATCTAGTTGTTGCTTCGACGACCATTTTTAATTCTTCTAAACCTTATAAAAAGAAGTGTAAGATGGAGATGGATAAAGCTCAAATAATAAACAGAGATCAAAATAGAGAAATGAAGGACATTACACAAAAACAGTAAGATTATCATTGAAGTCCATACATTACAATCTTATTCAATGGGCCGGCCACTACATAATTTGGCATAAAAAATTGAAAGACTTCCATGTTCTGACATTCTCATTTCTCAAACTTGGTACTTAACATTTGAAGCATTGTCCTTCCATGTGGAGTTTGGAGTTTGGAGTTTTGAGAATAATCCAAGCATCATGAGTAATACACTTAGACATTTTCCTAAATTCTTAAGGATTTACACTATTGAAAATCATGTTCAAAATCCTGTGTTAACAACTATAATTAATTTATTAAAGATGATACTTAATTAGCATAATGAAACTTACAAATCAAAAAGCAGAGGCAGATGTTCTAAACTAGCCTATCAAAAAAGCATGATGTTCTAAACACATCAAGAAACTCGCTCATACTGAAATCAAAATTTGTTTTCGTAGGAGCAACTCTGGTAATAGCAGTAATCTCATGAAACAAAAATACCCTCCTATAGCTTTTCTTAGATATCCAACATAGACATGTTTGTTATTTATAAATCAAATTGGAACTTCGGCTTCCGCAATGCAAAATTGATGGAAATCAGATGCAATGGTATGTTCATTTAAAAAATAGGAGTAGAAAGTTGGAAGGGAAGAGATATTGATTTGGTAATACAACAAATGGCATCAAAATAGAGATATGATTTTATAGGATTCGTGCAATTAACTACATACATAATGTTGGCATCATATGAATAACCATTAGAATAGTCATGATACGAACTTCCCAGAGATAAGGAAGATCATATACAGAAAAAGAAGGAAAGGGATTGCAATCATCCTTGTCTAGGCCCGCATCAACCACTTGCATATTGTATAATTTTCATAAAAAAAATTCTTGAACATATAATTTCCCTTATCTTAAAACCAAAGTAGTGCAATTATTCTCACACTCAAGCTCAAGGCTTTGTGGTAACCCCACTGACGAAGTTGATTTTTTAATTCGAAGGGATATCTAATATTCAATCTTAGAAAAGAAAAAAAAAAAAAGAGCCACAATCCTGGTTTCAATACCTAGAGACACAAGCACCTGGGAATATAAGTAGAAATAAAGCAAAAGCGGCCATGAGGTGACCCGACAATGGGAGTTTTGCTATTAGTTGTGGCATCCTAAACATTTGGCTAGGGAAGAAGAACAATGGGGTTAACAACTAAGTTCCTAACTAAGTCAGGGAAATATATAAAGTATATTTCTTTGTGAAAAAAAGCATTAATTGTGGAGAAAGAGTGACTTACTCAAAGCTCATGGACAAGAATTATTTCTTATAAAATTGTGGAGAATTAATTCTTACAAAAACAACAAAAAAGGAACTTAATTGTTTTTGTAAGAAAACCAGACAGGCAACAAAAACAACAATGCCAACATTCACAAACACAACAACAAAAATGATCAAAAGAAAGACAAGACATCACACTCAAAGTGTAGAAATACTTCAACTCGAGCATTGCAACAACAAAAAAGGAAACAAGACATCCAGCATCCTTGTACCATGAATTATCCTCTGACTCACCACCGGCCAATGAATCATTGCTTTAATTGCAGAGTTTCTCCCTCAGACTCCTCCTGCTCTGCAATCACAAAATAATAGGTGATCATGCCAGCAATTCTTATAAATAATATAAAACTCAAAGGTGAGATAACAAAACGAAATGTTTCTAACCTTATACAATTTTAGAATTGGTCATTAGTAACAGTCTCCAGTGAAGAACTTGTCTCATCATTTAAGTTCTTACCGCTATGAACTTCCATTGACGTTTGAAGAGGAAGTTGATAAAATGGCTTAGGAGGCATCTGAAAGAGTTCAACATTAGTTTCAAGCATCTTCAAGACTTTACCCATTGAAGGACGATTAGTCGGCAGTAATTGTATAAACCAAAATGCTGTTATTATCATCTTCATCACCATTACTTTTTCATCATCAGAAACATCTACGAACTCTATGTCCTCCTCCATGATCCAATCGATCATAAATCCAAGTTGGAAAATATATCTGACAACTGCGGTCAGCGAATGCATTCACATTCTTTCTTCTTCCTACCATTTCCATCAGTAACATTCCAAAGCTATAAACATCGGCTTTGTATGAGATACCTCCAAGATTTTTGTAAATCAATTCAGGAGCAATATATCCTATTGTCCCTCGTGCTGCAGTGAGAGAGACAAAACTATCATCTACCGAATACAATTTAGCAAGACCAAAATCTGAAACTTTTGGAATAAAATTCTCATCTAGAAGAATGTTGTGTGGCTTGATATCAAAATGTAAAATTTACATGTCACATCCTTGATGCAAGTAGTCTATTCCTCAAGCCACCCCAAGTACAATATCAAACATTTTTTTCCAACCTAAAGTATTTGTGTTTTCTTCAGAAAATATGATTTTATCTAAAGATCCATTTGACATGAAGTCATATACCAAGGCTTGCTTTGATCTCTCTACGCAAAATCCAATAAGTTTTGTCACATTGGCATGATGAATTCTCCCAATAGAAGAAACTTCATTTATGAAATCTTGGCCTTACCCTTTGACTTATCTAACAGTTTTACAGCCACATGATGTCCACTACGAAGCTTTCCCTTAAACACCGAACCATAGCCCCCTTCACCTAATTTTTCTTTAAAATTTCTAGTCATTTTTCTGATTTCTTTAAAAGAATACCTAATCGGCACTAGATTGTTTTGACTTTGAAGGAAGTCTTTGATGATATCATCCATGGATAAGTGTCTCCTTCTCCATTTATACATAACAAGAGCAAGCAAGCAAAATATCCCAGAGAAAGGCCTGAATAAGATAACTCCAACTTTGTAGAAACACAAGGTAGTCAATTAGTACTTGAAATAAATCAAATAACATATAACCTACATTCTTAAAAAAAAGTCTATAATGTGACAGGTATTTGGAAGAGAGATGCACTTGATTAATTTATGGAATTAATTTTTAGATAGCAGTTGACTTATTTTATACCATCATTGATGCATTGTGTTTCTTGTTCAATACCAAACGAAGATAAAATCAAGATAGATCTTTTTAATGTGCCTTTTGTAGATTTTTTAACTTTTAAATCAAGAGAAATATCTTGGATTACTGTTTCTATTGCGCATTGTTTTCGTATATATAAAATTTGAGTCCACAAGCATACCTGTTGCTTCAACAGAGTGATCATAAATTGCTGTAGAAATACAAAGATAAAAGATATGTATATCAGTATAATTAAACAAAATAGTAAAATATAAACATGCAAATAAACTCTGCAAAGCATACTTTTATACATTTCATTAGCAGGGGGTCGATAGGGCCCATGGAAAATGAAATGTTCAAAGCTCTTTCGGTATCTTCTCAAACCAATTTTAAGTACTCTTTTCAATCTGCAATGTGAATACACCCAAATAAACAGATTGATGGGTTTGATTCAAAACTTATTAAATGTTTTACTATTAACAATATCAACAATTAGCTGCGTACTAATTACATATCAAACATTAGAGTTTAAAACCATCGTTTGTTGCATATAAAACCAAATTCTTTACATAAGCACAAAATTTTTAGTGACAACAACCGTACCAAGTTGGAAGGAATTATAACTTTCGAGTACAAAAGCATTGTTGGAGTTTTTGTAAGTGCAGAGGAAGAAAAACAGGACACAAGATACAAGGCAGCAAGATACAAGAAAAAAAATTTACTTGCTCACAAATGTGCAGCAAGGGAGTTTATGGCTGATAGCTCATTTTTGCTCATTCATTTAACTAGAAAAACAATTCATTATAGTCAAATACATCACCAAATACTACCTACTACCACTAAGTAGCCTAGTAACTTGATAAACATTGCTTGTACACGTAAACAAGCCACCTAAACTAGTCATTCAACACCTAATGTGTCATCAACTTGTTCATTTTCAACTAGTTTGATTACAATGAAACTAAAGAGAAAACCTTGCTGTTACAGCAAGCATACGTGCTGCAGCATGTTTACGAGCTGCATGCACTTCAACCAAAAATATCACAGCAGCATGGTTGGCCAATTTTCAACAAGCATGATACTTAGCTAGCAGTAGAAGAATAAGGCAGAGGCAATTGCTTTAAACCAAAATATCTCAATTTGATGATCTAATTAACCACACTAAACCTAAAGCTATATATAGAACTGAGATCTTTGAAGAAACTTACACGTCTTGAAATGAACGTTCATAGCTGCAGCGATTGTAGGTACTCCATGAAACCACAACACCCTTTGATATTTTGTTGTAGATATCCAGAGTAGACATACCTATTATATTATCAACCATAATTGGAACCACGGCTTCCACAGTGCAAAATTGATTGAAATCAGATGGTGGGGTATCTTGATCTAGAAACTAGACATAGGAACTTAATGGGGAAGAGGAATTGGGTTTGGTGGTACAACGAGAGGCATCAACATACGTAGATAATTTTATTGGTTTTGTGCAATTTAAAACTTTCATAAAGCTAGCTCGATTAATATAATCATGTCTAGAAAGATATGTATATACATAAATATCATATGGAGATAGGGATTAAGATTTGTATAACTGAGAGGAAGGGAGTTGCAATCATCCATATCCAAGCTCGCATCAACAGCTCGCATTGAATCATTTTTATAAAAGATTTGTTGGACAAAGAATTTTCCTTTTCCTAAAACCAAAGTGGTGCGGTTGTTCTTCTCACACTCGAGTTCAAGGTTTTGGTAACCGCAATGAAGAGGTTGGTTTTTTAATCGTAATGGATAACTGATATTCAAATTTCCACAAAAAACAGAGCCGCAGTCCTGGCATCGATGCCTAGCGAGACAAGCGCCTGGGAATACAAGTAGAAATAAAGCTAAAGTAGCCATTAGGTGACCCAACAAAGGGAGTTTTGGTTTTAATTGTGGCATCCTAAAAACTTGGGCAGGGAAGAAGAACAACGGTTAATGGAGGGTCAACAATGGTGTTTAAGAAGACTGTAAGGAGCGTGTGAGACTGTGAACAGCTTTTAACGCTTTAGTCTTCATTTTAATAATAAAATAGTTTAATCTTTTATTCAGCGATAGAAAACGAAAAGTCGTAGTCGAATAATCAAAATCACCTAAGTGAGGAAGACTAAGTTGCACTGACAAATCAGTATAATGGACATTTGATTTAACCCTTATTTAATAACAAAAATAGTTAACCGGTGCAGGCCATCCATTTTTGTTAAAAGAATTATTATCATTAAAAAATTAATTAAAATGTGACTCCATCAGAATGTGTCACGAAATATTTTGATCTAAATAAAAAAATGTCACTTAACATCCATATGTAATAATAAAATAAATAAATTCAAAATTGTTTCTAAATTCTGTGAACCTTCTTAAAACTCTACCATTGTGGATGGGTTATTTCTTTTCACAAAATATTTTTTAGCATAATAAAAAAATCTTTTAATGCTATAATATATATTTTGAATTTGTTAATTTGAATAAATTTCGTCTCACCTTTCATTATATAAAATAATTTTGGTTATGTAAAATTTATTGGCTGAGAAAAAAATATTTAGAATAAGATACACCACAAAACAAAATACAGTGTTTTAGATTACCTTCAATTTTATCTTAACTATTTTTATTTTTATAATTACATTAAATATAAAATAAAACCAATAAATTAAGTTATTCAACGTAACTAATAATTTAAATTTTATATTTTTATATAAATATATATTATAATTGAGATATATTTACATCTATATATATTAAAAATTTAAATATATAGATAAATCAGAAATAGTTGTTTGATTTAATGCTTTAAATCTCCTCAAAATTTTACCTATTAGACTAATATGAGGTAATCTTTTACTATTTTTAATTTTCAATTATATAAATTAAAAATTCATAATAATGAATTTTAAATTGTAAATCTTAAATCATAATAATCAACTTCGGTCAAAGTCAAAGGGTAGCTTTCTAAAATTTTTATTAATTTAAATAGAATAAAAGAAGAGAAAACAGCAGAGGCAGTTGCGCTGAGGTGATTTTACAGAGTGTTGTTACACATACATCTGTCCATGCCTCGGTTCGCCTATTTTTTATTAACCCAATCGAGATTATTACTAATCTGTTGTTGCCGTAATTGTAGTAATTACTACTAAAATGCTATTAAAGATTTTTTTTTTTTTTTTGGAAACAGAAACATGATCTTTAATTAGCTAAACAAAAAAAATTAATTGCCGAGTTTCTCCCTCAGACTCCTCTGCTCTGCAATCACGCAATAATAGCTGATCATGCCAATATAAAACTCAAAGGTGAGATAACAAAATGAAATGTTTCTAAGCTTATACAATTTTAGAATTGGTCATTAGTAACAATCTCCACCGATGTACTTGGCTTATCATTTAAGTTCTCAAAGCTATCAACCTCCATTTACGTTTCAAGAGGAAGTTGATAAAATGGCTTAGAGGCATCTCTAGGAGTTCAACTTCAGTTTCAAGCATTTTCAAGACTTTATTCATTGAAGGACGATCATCTAGCTATAGTTATTTACACCAAAAAGCTGTTATTATCATCTTCCTCATCATTACTTTTTCATCATCAGAATCATCTCCCAACCTCATGTCCTTTCCGTGATCCAATCGATTATAAATCCAAGTTGAAAATTATATTTGACTAATGTGGTCAGCGAATGCATTCACATTCTTTCTTCTTTCTACTATTTCCATCAATAACATTCCAAAGCTATAAACATCAACTTTGTATGAGATGCCTCCAAGATTTTTGTAAACCATTTCAGGAGCAATATATCCTATTGTTCCTCGTGCTACAGTGAGAGAGACAATACTATCATCTACCGAATACAATTTAACAAGACCAAAATTTGAAACTTTTGGAATAAAATTCTCATCCTGAAGAATGTTGTGTGGCTTAATATCTAAATGTAAAATTTGCATGTCACATCCTGGATGCAAGTAGTCTTTTCCTCGAGCCACCCCAAGCACAATATCAAACAATTTTTTCCAACCCAAAGTGTTTGTATTTTCTTTAGAACATAAGATTTTATCTAAAGACCCATCTGACATAAAGTCATATACCAAATCTAGAAATATTAAACCAAGAATTAAGTACACATAATTGAGAACAATATTCAAGTATTTATTATGTAAAATAAAAATCAAACGACATAATTCGTCATAGGATTCGTCTCCCTAAGTGTTTAGAAACTAGTTCATGCATGCAAAAAACAACAACCAAGAGACAGTATAACCATAAGAAAAAAAAAACTCATAATAATCTCCAAAGAATTCAAAAAGGAATCTTCAATCTTGATGGAAATCTGTTTCAGAATCGACTTCAATGGTGTTTTTCAAGTTATTTTCTTGAGTATTCTATGATAACTCACTCTCATCTTCTTATTTTTGTCATATATAGGGTCACAGAATACTCGAAAAACCCTAAAAAACCACATTTTTCTACTGTTTGGAATACAATTCATGAAATCAACACGGTCTACCACATGCTCGTGTGGCAACCCGTGTGGCATACACGGTTGTGTGTATAGGCCGTGTAGAATGGTCCAGCCCATGCGACCCCTGTAGCTTGCTCTGATTTTCTGATTTTTGCTCATTTTTAGTTCATTTTGTTCCAAAATGCTCTCTTAAGTATAAAAAAAAATGAATTTAAAGGATTAAGAGCATAAAATTCACTATTAATATAAAATAATCACCCAAAAAGCATTAAGAATAATACTAAAATATGTTACTTTTAACACCTATCAATTAGTAACCAGACATTATTAATTGTATATGAAAATAATGAAGCTTAAAAAATTAAATTTTAAAGGTAATACCATTGTCTACATATATATATATATGTGTGTGTGTGTGTGTGAATATATATATAAAAGACAAAATAATATAAAGCTAAAAGATGCGATAATGAAATGAAATATTTCTAACCTTATATGACATTTGAATTGGCTATAGTAACAGTATCCAGTGATGAGCTTGGCTTATCATTAAAGTTCTCATAGCTATGAACCTCCATTATGCTTCAAGAGGAAGTTGATGAAATGGCTTAGAAGGCATCTCAAGGAGTTCAACATTAGATTCAAGCATCTTCAACACTTTATTCATTGAAGGACGATCAGAAGGTAATAATTGTATACACTAAAAGGTTGTTATTATCATCTTTTTCACCATTGCATTTTCATCGTCAAAAACATCTCCTAACTCCATGTCCCTTCCTTAGATCTAATTTGTCATAAATCCATGATGGAAAATATATTTGACTAGTGTGGTTAGCAAAAGCATTCACATTCTTTTTCCTTCCTACCATTTCCATCAGTAACATTCCAAAACTATAAACATCAGTTTTGTATGAGATGCCTCCAACATTTTTGTACACCAATTCAAGAGAAATATATCCTATCTTTCCTCATGCCGCAGTGAGAGAGACAATGCTATCATCTATAAAATACAATTTAGCAAGACCAAAATCGAAAACTTTTGGATTACAATTCTCATCAAGAATATTGTGTGGTTTAATATCAAAATGCAGAATTTACATGTCACACCCTTGATGCAAGTAGTGAATTCCTTGAGCCACACCAAGCATAATATCAAACATTTTTGTCCAACCCAAAGTGTTCTTATTTTCTTCTGTAAATATGATTTTATCTAAAGATTCATTAGGCATAAAGTCATATACCAGAGCTTGCTTTGATCCCTCCACATAAAATCCAATAAGTTTTGCCACATTAGCATGATGAATTCTCCCAATAGAAGCAACTTCATTTATGAAATCTTGGCCGTTACCCTTTAAAAATATGTTATATCATTTGAGTATATTTGTGTTTTTATATTTGTGGTTTTCACACGCATACACGTGCGATAAGATTTCTTGTATTAAGTAAGTCTTTAATTGAGTTAGTGTCACAAGTCAATAGGGCACCAACTTGTTTAAGGAAATTACAGAAATTTCTATTCTTAATTAAAATAAGTTGTATAATTTGAGCGTATTTTAATCTTTTCGTTCTAAACAAAAATCAATAAAAATGTTCCTATGATAATAAACTAAGAGGAAGGGAGTTATAATCATCCGTGTCCAAACTCACATCGAGCACTTGTTGTACAGAGAATTTCCCTCCTCTCCTAACTAAAGTGGTGGAATTGTTGTTTTCACACTCAAGTTAAAACTACACTGAAAAGGTTGATTAATGAAAAACTGACATTTAGATTTTCACAGAAAGTAGAGCCACAATCTTGGCTAATAAGATGCCTAGCAAAGCAAGCAGCAGGGAATAGAATTACAAATAAAGCAAAAGCGGGCATTTGGTGACCAAGCAATGGTAGTATTGCTTTTAATTTTGGCATGCAAAAATTTTGGGTAGGATTGAAGAACAACAATGGGGGGTTAACAATTAAGTTTCTAATGAAATCAAGGAAATATAAGAAAACTTCAATGTGAGAAGAAGCATTATTGAAGACGGAAGACCCCAACCAAGGCATATCGGGTTCCAAGAATAAAGCCAATATTACGTAACCAGGGGGACCAAGGGGACAAGGCTAAAAATATCTAGAGTGGAAACATTGGCAACCCTGTTAACTTTGCCAACTTGTTAAAACAATATGTATAATCACAACTTTAACCTCGTAACTTTTACAATTTTATCAACTTGGTCATTACCTTTTTTCGTTTTTTCAATTTCTAGAATAGAAATATTGGCAAACAAATTTCAACTCTTTAATCTTTTCATTCTAAGGTTTAATCTTGATTTGTTTATTTATTTTGTCGAACCCATTTTTTGAAAAAAAAATTAGTTATCAACTTATTTAAAAAATAAAAATTGGAGTCGCCACCGATCTTTTATTGAGGTGTGATCGGCTCACTTTAAAAATGATTTTGATCTACGAATTTTACAAAAAAATAGGTTCGGGAGTCAGTTACGTACGAGGAAGGATTAGCACTCTCGTAACGCCCAAAATTGATACCGAATTGATTGATTAATGTCTTAAAGTCGAATGTCAAAAATTTGAAAAGATTAAAAATGATCCCCCTTTTATTAATGAACAAATGTAAAAAGACCTTCTCATCCCGAGACAACAAAATGTCGTATTCTGTAAGTTAGGATGCAACATTTGAATTCCCGAGCATAAGCTAACCTTTAAAAACCTTTATTGAAACTTTGTGTATTTGAAAACTAAAAATGTTTGGCCATCTTGGTTCAATGAGGAAATCGAAACCTCATAAGTTAGGGCACAATTCCTCGAAGTTCCAAAGACGACATATAAGTTTGCCTTTATTTTTTTAAAAAAAATCCCCGTCTCGAGATAACAAAATGTCATATCCAATGAGTTAGGACACAACGTATCGAATTCCCAAGAATAAGCTAATACTTGAATTTTTTACGGTTACTTAAATTCAACGAGGAAAATTGGAGCCCAGACAGTTAGGGCACAACCTTCTCGAAAATCTTGGATACTGAGTATTGCGCTATTTTGAAAACCTTTGAATAAAACAATTTCAATACTTTAATTAAATGTAATCTTTTAAACAAATAAAATATGATGGAATGATAATGTACAACGTGAAGTGATAATTCGTAAACTAAAATGTACTCTAATGAACGACAAATAATCAATAAATACAAGTAAGCAATACAATACACATAATAACAATAATTCTCACATCATATATTATGCAAATATTAATATCAACATTCAAAAGCTAATCTTAAAAGAAGTACCTAACAAATTAACATAAATAAAACATAACAAATTTAAAATAACTAAAAAAACAAATAACATGCAAGAAGGAAATTATAATCAATAAATTATACGTTAAAATAAATTTAAAATAAATAATATATACATATATGAAAGATTGAAATAAATCAAAATAGAGTTTAAAAATAAACACTACATAAAATAATAGTATCTAAATAAATTTTAAAGTAACTATTATATAAGAAAATCAAAATACATAAAATAATATTCATATATTAATTTAAATAAGTAACACATATGGAGTGAAAAACTTTATGTAAAATAATAATATATAATAATATATGTAAAAGGTTGGAATAGGCAAAATGTAATAAAATAGGATTTTAAAAGAAAATAAATCATATATATAGAGATAGATAAAAAAGATATATAATAATATGAAACTAACAATATATTATGTATGTATGTAACGAACATAATTTAATATAAATTGTGTATATATATATATATATATGAAATAGTATTATATAAGAATATTGTTGTATAAATCTTTAAAGCATAAAATGTATAAAAGTGAATTTTAAAATATATTATAAAATAAACCATTAAAAATATGTACAAATTATACTAGATTAGCATAACAAATAATACATGATGAAATTAAATAATAATATATGATAAATTCAAACTAATATATGAAGAACCTAAAATAGTAGTACATGAAAAATTCGAATAATGTTAATGAAAATTTTAAAATAATAACAATGATAAACTTACAATAATAATGCATGATAAACTTAAAATAATACATGAAAAACTTTAAAAAACAAATACATGATAAATTAAGTAATATTAATGAATAATTTAAAATAATAATACAGTAAAATAATATTGATGATGAGTTTAAAAATAATATTGATGATGAGTTTAAAATAATATTAAGCTTAAAAATAATATTATATTTAATATTAAATATATATTTTTAAAATAACGGAATAATAAATAATTAAATAAATTAAAAGAAAATTAAGCACATTAATTAGTAGGGATTAGATTGAATTTAAAACAGAATTGAAAGTAATAAATGAAAATAAAATAAAGTAAAGGGGCTTAATTCAACGGGGGTAACTTGGGGGACCAAGTAGGAAATAATCCCGTCCTTCCAAAACGCGGCGTTGCAACCTGGGCCGAAATGAAACAAAAACAAAATGCTGGGCGAAATTTAAATAAATAAAAAACTGGTTTGAACACTCTATGAAATTGGATTGGGGGGACCATTTGCAAAAATTCCCCCTTTGAGCTATAAAACGCGCGGATCTGGGACTAGCGGGTCGGGTCGCGATGCGGGTTGGCAGATACGACGCTGTTTTGGGGCCACTGAAGCAGGCCCCAAACGACGCCGTTTAGACGCCCTTCATATTCAGTTGACTAATAAAAAACTTAAGCATTTTGCCTCTCAACCGCCGCGCCGCTCTCACGCCCGTTACCTCCGTCTGAACACCGATTACAACGGAGTTCACGGAGATGCGACGGCACCGGAAACAAAAAGGTAAGTCCCCCTTCTATTGTTTGGTATTTTCGTATAGTAAGTGAAAAGAAAAAAAAACGATTCGCATAAAATCAGAAAAGAAAATCTGCCATCACCTTTTAAAAAACGATTCTAGTGCTTTTCTTTGGTTTTTTTTTTTTTTGTGTTCGTCAGTGTCCTCTTTTACAGATTTTGTAATCGGCTTTTATAGCCTAAATGAAAAAAGAAAAAGAAATAAATAAAATAAAATCTATTTTTCACGTTCTGCTATTTTGCTGTTGTTGCCTTGTTATTTTTTCTGTTATTCCGCTGTTTCGTTCGCTGGCATATTGTTGCCCGTTTTTGTTATCCGATTGCTGGTGTATGGATTATTATAATAATTTTATATTCAAATGGATTATTCTAACAAGTTAATTTCAATTTCATTGAAATTACTTAGTGGAAAATTTTATAATTTTATTATATTATAATGAAAAGCAAAAGGAAAAGAAGATTTTAAATTGTTAAAAAAATTTAAATAAATTTGGACCATATACTTGTAGACAAACCTTTATCACTTTAATGAATTCCAACTATATTGAGGACGACCAAGAGAATGCAAGTCTTAAGTCTTCATTGAAACACAAAAACATTCTAAGTCTTTTAGCTTTTATGTCATTGCCGTGGTCGTTTTGTGTTATGTAAGTCAAGCTAGGCATATTCCACCCCAAATCCATGCATCAGGCTAGACGAGACTCAATGCCTAATTGTATAGATCTTTTATTTTATTCGACAACTACCCAAGTATTTTTAAAATATTTTTGAATATAATTACATATGTTGGTTAAAGTTTCTTTTCTTGATTTTATTTTATAATCTCTTTTTATTTTGCTTAATTTTAATTTTAGTTTTCAATTCTAAACTTCTTTTTTTTTTTTAACATTGATTAAAGAAATAAATTATCACTGATTTCTATGGATACAATCTTACTACAACTTGACAAAAAAAATTTTAAGCTGAAAGAGATTGGATTTAGTGGTACAATAGAATATTTTCATTGCTTTTGTGCTATTCTAAACATTCATAACACTGCTAGGCCTATTAGGAACATAAGCCAAAAATAAAGAGATCCCATTGAAAAGAAAAATCCAAGTCCATGGAACAGAGAGTAGTTTTCTTGGATATTCTCATACTCAAGTTCACACCTACGATAACCACACTGGCGAGGTTGGTTTTTCAATCGCAAGGCATAAATGTTATTTAAGTTCCCAATAGCATGGCTAGCGAGGCAAGCATGAAAAGAATAAATTTAGAAACAAATCAAAAGCGGCCATTAGGACGTGGCTAAACAATGGGAGTTTCTTTCTTATAATTTGGGATGCACGTTGCAAACTTTGATACGGAACAAAAATATAAATCTGCCGACATATACAACACACATAATAAGATACTTTATACGTATAAAAGAAAATTAATATAAAACTACAAAGGTGAGATAATGAAATGAGATATTTCCAACCCCATTAGACATTTGAATTAATTATAGTAACAGCCGAGGATGATGTGCTTGGCTTATCAACAGAGCTCTCACAACCATCTACTTACATCGATGTATCAAGAGGAAGATGATGAAATGGTTTAGGGGGCATTTGAAGGAGTTCAACATCCCCTTCAAGCATCTTTAGCACTTCGCTCATTGAAGGACGATCAATAGGCAATAATTTTATGCACCAAAAGGCTGTTATTATCATCTTTTTCACCAGCAGTTTTTCATCATCAGAAACATCTCCTAGCTCTATGTCCTCTCCTTGATCCAGTCGATCATAAGTCCATGATGGAAAATAGATTTGACTAGTGCGGTCAACAAATGCATTCAAATTCTTTCTCCTTCCTACCATTTCCATCAATAACATTCCAAAGCTATAAACATCGGCCTTGTATGATATGCCTCCAAGATTTTTGTAAACCAATTCAGGAGCAATGTATCCTATTGTGCCTCGTGCAGCAGTGAGAGAGACAATGCTATCCTTCACTGAATACAACTTAGCAAGACCGAAATCTGAAACTTTTGGATTAAAATTCTCATCTAAAAGAATATTGTGTGGCTTGATATCAAAATGCAGAATTTGCATGTCACACCCTTGATGTAAGTAGTCAACTCCTCGAGCCACCCCAAGCACAATATCAAACATTTTTTTCCATCCTAATGTCTTCTTATTTTCTTCTGAAAATATGATTTTATCTAAAGATCCATTTGACATGAACTCATATACAAGAGCTTGCTTTGACCCCTTCACGCAAAATCCAATAAGTTTTGCCACATTAACATGATGAATTCTCCCAATAGAAGCAACTTCATTTATGAAATCTTGGCCGTTACCCTTTGACTTGCATAACAATTTAATTGCCACATAATGTCCACTGCGAAGCTTTCCTTTAAAGACAGAGCCATAACCCCCTTCACCTAATTTATATTTAAAATTTTTTGTCATTTTTTTAATTTCTTTGAAAGAATATCTAATTGGTGCTAGACTGTGACTTTGAAGAAACTCTTCAATCTTATTATCCATGGATAAATGTCTTCTATTCCATTTGTAAATAACAAGCCCAAACAAACAAGGTATCCCAAGCAAAGCCCTGAGTATGAAGAACCCCGCTTCAAAAACAAGAAAGTATTGTACTACTTTAGTACTTTGTGAGATCAAAAACTAATTATCTACATTCTCAAAATGTCTATACAAGCGACAGTCGCTTGCTCTCTTAAAACAAACACATACTTATTTGATATACCAAAACAAGATAAAATTAAGATAGATTTCAAATATTTAAAAAGTGGTTTGTAGTTTTTATAACTTAAAATCAAATTATAAATATAAAGAATCTTTCATTTTTTTTTCCTCAAATTAAACGTGAATAGTTTTTCTTTCTATCTCTCAATGTTTTGGATATATTAAAAATTGAGACCATAAGTATACCTGTTACTCCAAGATAAAAATTATCCTGTGCTGTGGAAACA
Source organism: Gossypium raimondii (assembly GCF_025698545.1). NCBI lineage: Eukaryota > Viridiplantae > Streptophyta > Magnoliopsida > Malvales > Malvaceae > Gossypium > Gossypium raimondii. Next base: position 3,430,869 of record NC_068565.1, read on the forward strand.
CAAAAACAAAAAGATACATCAATATTACCAGAAAGTAAAAAGTTCAAAGATCAGTAAAAAACAAATAGAACCTGCAAATCACACCAGCCGACCCAAAAAATAAAAAAAATCATACCATAATAGTTAGAATAATAAAAAATGCCGCCGTAGAAAATTGATCGTGAAATGCTCCCAAAATAGGCTCTCAATTTATATTGCACATCGAACAATCTGCAGTATTCAGTACATCTAAATAAGCAAAGCTATTGTAGATGGGACCAATGAGCTAAACATTAGACTAGATTTATATAACACTCTATTAACAATTCTTCTAAATGTATTTTATATTAAAATTACAATATATATATAAAGTTCCAAATTTTACTATATATTGGCACAAGAATTATGTGTGAAAAAAAAAGTAAAAGGGATCAAATTATCTTATTATAAAAGGAGTAGGGATTTTGTTGTGTGTATCCAAAAAATCTTGGCAGAGTGTCTTTCTATGATTATACAAAATTATTAACAATAACAACAATTGGCTGAGTATTAATTACATATCAAATATTTGATTATACATAAAAATTAGTAACGATTATTTATAATGTGTTTCATATAAAAATCAATAAAAGTTCTATTAATATTGACTATATTTCCCCGTTTATTGCACTGTAAATTACTAAAATACTCTACAAAGGGAAAAAAAGTCTAGTAATTATTGTTACATGAAAATGAAAAAGAAGGAGTTGTAGCCGTAATTGTAGTAATTAATCTAAAATGCTATCGGATTTATTCTTTCTATGATTGGGAAGTCCACAGAAATAAATTTTGAAATTGTACATAGACTTTTATTAATCTAAAATTGTACATAAATTTAAAAATAACATAAAACAAATAAGTAGGTCTACATAAAGCAAAAGTAAGACACTAAATTAGAAATGTTATTAAGGTTTTTTCTTTCTTTCTTTTTTCCCATTTGATTGTTCGGAATTCATAAATTTTAGTTACAAAACATGATACTTAATTAGCAAGATAAAATTTATTTGTGAACAAAAAAGTAAGTCGTACAAAAAGCAAAGGCAGATGTTCTAACTAAAAATTTCAGTCTAATGACGTAATTAATAATGCATACTTAGAATGTAAACTAAAATCACTGAAGAAACTTACACTTCTTTAAACGAAACTTTGTTATTGTAGTCGCAGCCCTGGTAGGTGCATTCATTCCAAGTAACCCAAATACCTTCTAGTAGTTTTTTGTAGATATCCAATGTAAACATGCCTGTTATATTACGAACCATAATTGGAACCTCCGCTTCCACAGTGCAAGCTTGATTGATATCAGATGGGTGGATATTTCCATTTAAAAAATAAAAATGAAAAGTTGGAAGGGAAGAAGGAGGATTGGATTTGGTGGTACAACGAGAAGCCTCAATATAAAGTGATGATTTTATAGGTTTCGTGCAATTCACAACATGAATAATGCTAGACTCTAACCATCTACCATAATAATCATTAACAAAAAAAGGAAACGGTTTATATTCATAATAATTATTTATATAATCATAATAATAATCATATACAGAACTAAGAGGAAGGGAATTACAATCATCTGTGTCCATGCTTGCATCGACCACTCGCATTGTATAATCTTCGTAAATGATTTGTTGGACAGAGAATTTCCCTCCTCTTCCAACTAAAGTGGTGCGATTATTGTTTTCACACTCTAATTCAAGGTTAATGTAACCACACTGGGGGGGTTGGCCTTTTATTCGGAAGGGAAAACTGATATTCAAATTCCCACAGAAAGTAGAGCCACAATCTTGGTTAATAAGATGCCTAGCAAAGCAAACACCAGGGAGTAGAATTACAAATAAAGCAAACAATGGTAGCTTTTCTTTTAATTTGGGCATGTTAAAATATTGGGTAGGATTGAAGAACAACAATGGGGGTTAACAATTAAGTTTCTAACTTCAATGTGAGAAGAAGCATTATTGAGGACAGAAGACCCCAATCAAAGGATATCAGATTCCAAGAACAGAGCCAGGATTACGTTACAAAGGGGACCAAGGGGCAAGACTTTTCAAAAAAGATAAATTTCTTTTTTCTTAGCATAAAACTTCATAAATAAAAATGAAAAAGAGAGAATTAGAGGGGAGAGTACCTAAGTAACAAGCTTTATTTTAATACATTCTCTATATTTTTATTTTAATATATATAATTTATTATCTCCATCACTTACACATATTAATAATATTATTAATTGAGTTAGTATCATAAGTTAATTCAACACTAATTCATAATTGAAGCGAAGATTACGTACTTATATGTTTAAATTTTATTTTATGCACAATTTAATTTAATCTTTTTAATTCACTATTTCTTATGTTATTATAATTAACTAATTTCAAATTATAATTTCTATTATTTATTATTTTTAAATATAAATTTATGAGTTTTACATGAATGCATATGGTATAGAATTTTTAGTATATAAAATATTTTATGTGAAAAGAAGTGTGAACGAAAGACAAAAGACGTTGACGAGTAGAAATAAAGTAAAGGCCGCCTTACATGACCCAACAATGGGAGTTTTACTTTTAAATCGTGATATTATTTTTATCTCTTTATATGAACTTTAAAAAAAATGCATTCACTTTATAGTTGTTGATCCCAAAACTTCCCAAAATTTAATTACTTAAAATTTACCTTCTCAATCAAAGACACTTTTAGTTTTTATATCATTTCTTTTGCAAATTTGTTATGTAATTTTTTCATCTATATTGTGAATATGCTATAATCTAATACATTTTTATTTTAACAATTATTGGTCATGTATGAAAGAGTATAAAATTAAGTTATTAAGTTTAGAATTTATTATAATAATTTTAGATTCAACTAGTTTAATCTAACCAATTATTTTGAATTTCATTATAATTACTGACTTATTGATGATAAATTTTACAATTTACTACGATTAATTTGATTATCAGAAAACAAAAATAAAATAAAATTTTAATATCATTAAAAAATTTAAATAAATTTGGGCTAAATATAAACCTTTATCACTTTAATAAATTCCAACTAAGACAATGCAAGTCTCCAAGTCTTCTTGGAAATACAAAAACATTGAAGTGGCTGAGAGACGACCATTATCGCTTTGGTCCTTTTGTGTTACGTAAGTCCATCATTTTTTATAGTTAGAACCGTCAAGCAAGGCACATTCCACCTTAACCCGTGCATCACGCTAGACGAGATACAATGCCCAATTAAATAATTTTTTATTTATTTTATTCGACGAACACTTAAGTACTCTTAAAATAATTTTTTTAATATAATTATATGTGTTTTTATCCTTTTACAAGAATTTTAAATATAATCCAGAGTGGTAAATATTTTGCATTGAGTCATTGTTGTTGGGCAACCCGGGGTGACAGACTGATTGAGTTGAGAAAACCATTGTTGTTGGAGAATTCGGGGGTGACAGATTTGTATATCCGTTCCGAGGTCTACTTGAATACGATTGAGCTTATAGACTCGGAAATTGTTGATATGATCACATGGAATTGGGCATATATAAATGTGTAATGTACACTGAATGATGAATTTATGCTTGTGATATGAATGGTAAGTTTAATAGTTTGTTTTCTGTGCACAGATTAGGTTCGATTCGAGAATCTCGAGTATTAATTTAGCATCTAGTGGAGAATCGTAGACTCAACGATAATGCCCTATAATATCATGTCAGTACGAGACGAGGAATCCGTCGCCCCAACATACCACTTTGTAGATTGAGTATGGGGTATTACATTTAATATATTTACACATAGCCCAATAGGTAAACCCAAATTATCCACTAGGCTAGGCACCCAATTCAATTATCTAAGTAATTGTATATTTAAATTTTTTATACTCAATATTTATTAGTAATGTAGGATTACTAAAATTGTAAACTAATAACATATATAATATTGCTCGATCAATAAAATTTATTTAAAAAGAACCAAATGAGAACCATTATACAACTTTATAAAGTCGACAACGCATCCAACATTTAAAGCACAAAGAAACTAGATATGTCAACAACAAAATAATAATGCCAACATTCTCATATACGAAAACAAAATTATTTTAAAAATAGAAGATAAAGCATCGCACCTAGAGTGTAGAAATACTTGGATTCAATCATTGTAACAATGAAAATGGAAACAAGACAGTCAGCATCCTCATCATCACAATGAATTCTCCTCTGCAATGCAATAACACAAGAAAATGCTATTTTAATAGAAACTCTTATAAATATTTAAAATTAACTTTTAAATGCATCATATCTTGATCTAAAGTAAAAGTTTTATCAAAACATGAAAAATCTAACCAATACAGATCAATTCAACCGAACCTCAAGCTATCTATGTGGTTACTTTTAATTTATATATAATTTTAATTACGGTTTAAATTTAAATAATTTTTAACAAAATTGTAAATACTTAATATTGAACAAATAGTCAAATTAATGAAATTTTTAATTATGAACAATAACTTAACACATAGGTAGAAGTTTGTTTTTTTAACTTAATAATATTAATAGCAATTGGACACTATTAATTGTATATGAAAATAATGAAGCTTAAAATTAAAATTTAAAGGTAATATCATTGTCAAATTTACTCAAAATTTATTTTTAACTATACTTATCTATTTGGATATGTGACACACATCATAATATACAGTATATATTTATATATAGGCAAAATAATATAAAGCTAAAAGGTGAGATAATAAACTGAAATATTTCTAACCTTATGCAATATTTGAACTTGTTATAGTAACAGTATCCAATGATGTACTTGGCTCATCATTAGAGTTCTCACAGTTATGAACCTCCATTGTTGTTACAAGAAGAAGTTGATGGAATGGCTTAGGAGGCATCTCAAGGAGTTCAACATTAGATTCAAGCATCTTCAAACTTTACTCATTGCAGGATCAGAAGGTAGTAATTGTATACATCAAAAGGCTGTTATTATCATCTTCTTCACCATTACTTTTTCATCGTCAAAAACATCTCCCAACTCCAAGTCCTCTCCTTGATCCAATTTGTCATAAATCCAAGATGGAAAATATATTTGACTAGTGTGGTCAGCAAGTCCATTCACGTTCTTTCTCCTTCCTACCATTTCCATTAGTAACATTCCAAAACTATAGACATCAGCTTTGTATGAGATGCCTCCAAGATTTTTGTAAACCAATTCAGGAGCAATATATCCTATCGTTCCTCGTGATGCAGTGAGAGAGATAATACTATCATCTACTGAATACAATTTAGCAAGACCAAAATTTGAAAATTTTGGATTAAAATTCTCATCAAGAAGAATATTGTGTAGTTTGATATCAAAATGTAGAATTTGCATGTTACATCCTTGATGCAAGTAGTGAATTCCTTGAGCCACCCCAAGCAGAACATCAAACATTTTTTTCCAACCCAAAGTGTTCTTATTTTCTTCTGTAAATATGATTTTATCTAAAGATCCATTAGACATATGAAGCCATATACTAGGGCTTGCTTTGATCCATCCACGCAAAATCCAATAAGTTTTGTCACATTAGCATGATGAATTTTCCCAATAGAAGCAACTTCATTTGTGAAATCTTGCCATTACCCTTTGATTTGCCCAACGATTTTACTGCCACATGATGCTTACTATGAAGTTTTCCTTTAAATACAGAACCGTAACCCCCTTGACCTAATTTATTTTTAAAATTTTTAGTCATTTTTCTATTTTTTTTTAAAAAATACCTTATTAACACCAGATTATTTTAGCTTTAAAGAAATTCTTTAATCGTATCATCCATAGATAAATGTCTTCTTCTCCATTTGTACGTAACAAGAGCAAGCAAACAAATTATCCCAGAAAACGACCACAAAAAGTTAACTCCTCCTTGAAAGGATTACAATGCAACACGTCAATACTTGTGAAATTAATCAAATAATATATATCTTACATTCTCAAAAAAGTATATAATGTGATAGCTTTATGCTCTTTTATAATTAACTACTACTTGAAAGAGGGGCATATTTCACTACTTTATGGAATTAATTTAGAAATAACAGTTAGTTTGTTAGATAGCATCATTGATGCCTTGCGTTTACTCTTCTATACCAAATGAAAAACTTTGAAAGGCCATTGAGAACCCAAGAAAAATAATTTCGAATTATGTGTTATGTTTATATACTAGTAGGTGCACCTCAACAAATTCAAACTTAGAAATTCACACACAAAGAAGTAAATCAATAAATCATGCAAATTGGATACCAATTAATTTAACCTCACCATGGTCCATCAAGGATACTCAACTTTTATATTCATGTCAAATATACTTGAAGAAGGACAAAGTACAAATATAATAACCTTCAATCTTCATTAATGAAACAAAGTCTATAATCACCAAAAGATGCAAGACAACCCAAAAAAAAAGACAATGGATCGATTCAAGAGCTTAACTTTGTTGAATGTTTTAGCAATATGAATATTCACCAAACTTACAACCTGTGAAAGTTCTAAACAAGACCATTATGAACACAAACTTAACCAAAAACCCAACATCTTTCTTTACTTGACAAAAAAATATTCTTTCGTATAAGTAGAAGAAGATTGTTTTCGGCATTCAAACTCCTTAAAGAATGCTATAGATTTATCAGTTTTGCAGTGAAATTAAATATGAACTTGTATAGTACGATAGACTCCTTATTCTTTTTCCCCAAGAATATTGCTAATATCTTTTCTTAACCAGTGCTAGAATTTGTATCTGAAAAATGCAAATCTGCAAATCCAAAATTAACAATACCTGTTATTGCCAAACAGAGAATATAAGTTCCTGTAAAAAAACCACGAATAAAAACGAAATATCATTATTTCAAGAGAGCAGCGAAATAGTAAAATCAAAGCACTTCTAAATTCTAATGAATTTTGGGAAGCATACTTCTTGGCATAGAATCGTTGATATCGTAGTAGACATGGGGGCCGTGGAAAAGGAAATATACAAAGCTGTCCATATAGTTTCTGAAGGCAAATTTCAAGTTTGACAATCTGGATTATATATTCAACAAATCAAAGTAAAATTAATAAAGGGGTGTAAAGGAAAATTCCAAATTTGTGTAAAAAAATCAATGGAAGGTAATCTAAAACATTATATTCTATTTTGTGGTATATGCTCAAAAAATTACAACAATTCTTTACATATTTTTGTTTGCAAAAAGTATGCAACATGTATTACAGTATAAGAGTTTTAGTTGACAAAATTATTTAATATAATGAAAGGTGAGACAAAATTTATTCAAATTATTTAATCCAAAATAAAAATATACATTATAGCATTAAAAGACTGCGAAAAAAATAAACTCATCCACAACGGTGGAATATTTACGTACTGCCAACTAAATTGCGAAAAAAAGTAACATAAAATAAAATAAAAAATAAAGGTAGGTCATACAAAAAGAAAGGGAAAAAGATAGTGGTTCATAATCATAAGTATCATAATAATAATATACAGAACTAAGAGGAAGAGAGTTGCAATCATCCGTGTCCAAGCTCGCATCAACCTTTCGTATTATATAATTTTCGTAAAAGATTTGTTGGACAGAGAATTTCCCTCCTCTCTCAACCAAAGTGGTGCGATTATGGTTCTCACACTAAAATTCAAAGCCATAATGACCACACTGGGAAGGTTAGTTTTTTAATCGGAATGAAAAACTGATATTCAAATTCCCACAAAAAGTAGAGCCACAATCTTGGTTAATAAGATGCCGAGCAAAGCAAGCACAGGAATAGATTTACAGATGAAGCAAAAGCGGCCATTAGGTGAACAAACAATGGTAGTATTGCTTTTAATTTTGGCATGCTAAAATTTTGGGTAGGATTGAAGAACAACAATGGGAGCAAGGAAATATGTAAGAAAACTTTATTGTGAGAGGAAGCATTATTGAGGACTGAAGACCCCAATCAAAGCATATCAGATTCCAAGAACAGAGCCAGGATTACGTCACCAGGGAGACCAAGGGAGCAAGACTTTTCAATAACAAAAAAATCTTTTGTTTTAAGAATAAAACTTCATAAATAAAAAAGAAAACTTTTTCTTTTGTAATTTTTAAAAGGTACAAATACCAAAACTTGAATTTAAAAATAGATTTAGAGTTAGTTTCATTTTAAATGAAGTCAATTTAGCATTGAATTGATCATGGATCAAAGTTAGTGAAACAATATTTAATTCTAAAAAAAGTTTTAAGTCTTAGGCTTGTTTTCGACCCAACTCTCAAGAGCACATTTTTTCTTATTCAAAAATAATAAAATATTTAAAATATTTTTAATTAATATTTTATATATACTTTATAATTAAATTTAAATTTAAAAAAATATTTTTTTTACTATTTAAATTAAATTTGAATTGAGCCGATCTAGATACGAAAATACTTATCCAAGCCTAACTCAAATTGAATTGAGTTGTATGGGGTCACAGCTGTAGTTTAGCAGAGTTTGTTGAAATTGAAGGTGTGTAAAGTTGAATGATCAGATAGGGATTTATGAAAATGAAAACGAAGGTAAGTTTAATTTTTGAACTAATATAAGATGTGATTGAAGCCCATTCTTTTACGAACTTTGGGCCCGATTCAGCACCCATTCATTTATTTTAATTCTTGGCACTAAATTTATTTTAATTCTACATACCTTCCGTATTGTTATTTAGGGATAATATAGTTAAGTGCACTTCAGTACATATTTGTTTTGGTCTATTTTCACACCTGAATTTAACTATTAGGTATATTTTAATTTTTTAAATTGAAAAATATGAAAATTTTATGATGCGACTCTATGAGATTGTGCTACATCATCACTTAAAAATTAAAAAGTTATTTATATAAATTTTTAGAAGATGACGTGGTACAATCTCTAAGTGCCATGTCCATTATTTAATAATCGGATTGGTGGTTAAATCACTCAAACCACTAGTTCTCCATTCAACCAGTTTGATTAGTTTGACTGCCGGACCAACAATAATTAAATAAATCATTAAACATTCATAAAAATCTAAAAAACAATAAAAGAAATTTTTGTTAAACCGATTAATCATGGTCAACAGTTGGGGGTTTTCTCAATTTTCAATTTTTACCAATTTCAAGCAATTTCTTATTAAATTGATTCAATTTCTTTGTTCAAACCATCATACCAATCGAGTCTCAGTTCAATCAGTCTGATCATTATTCCATGTGAGATATTAAAATAAAAAAATTTACCCTCTTTCAAATCACTTGTAACAAAACTCTAAAAATTCGGGATAAAACACAAAAAATTTAAGATCCCAAATAAAATAAACGCATTAAAAATATTATTTGTACAGGTAGTAATGCAGCCAATTAGTCTAGATATGTTTCAAATCAATTGGTTTGATTCAATACAAAGCCTAAATTATAGTAAATTTTATTTGCTCGATTAATAGAATTTATTTAAAAAGAGCCAAATGAAAACCACTATACAACTTTATGAAGTCGGCAACACATCCAACACTCAAAGCACAAAGAAACTAGATGTCAACAATAAAACAATAATGCCAACATTCTCAAACATGTCAACAAAAATATTCTAAAAAAAAGGAAATAGGACATCCCACCTGGAGTGTTGAAATTCTTGGACTCAGTCGTTATAACAACAAAAAAGGAAATAAGACATCCAACATTCTCATCACAATGCATTTTCCTCTTACTCACCAACAACCTCTGCAGTGCGATAACACAATTAGAGGCTATTGTGATAGCAACTTTTATAAATATTCAAAAATTAACTTTTAAACACATCTTGTCTTAATATAAGGTAAAGGGTTGATTCAAACATAAAATTTTAACCAATTCATCTCACCTCAATTCAATTGATCACATAACTAAATTGATACGAAAATCTATTCATACAATGTACATTTAATTTATTTATGATTTCAATTATGGTTTAAATTTAAATATTTTTAACAAAAATTTTAAATATTTAATATTGAACAAATAGTCAAATTTCAAAATTATGAACAATAACTTAACACATAGGTAAAAGTTTTTTTTTTACTTAATAATATTATTAGCAATCGGACATTATTAAATTGTATATGAAAATAATTAAGCTTAAAAATTAAAATTTAAAGGTAATATCATTGTGAAATTTACTCAAATTTTATAATATAGTTATTTATGTACAAATGTGACACACATAATAAGATAATTATAACACTCCTAACCCGTATCTATCACTGAAACAAGGTTACGGAGCATTACCAGAGTTTACAAATCAAATAAACAGACATTTCAAACATTTCATATCATATAATATTCATGTCAGAAATCAATCGAAAACAAATATATTGTCATTTATACGAGCCCTCGAGGCCCAAAATATGCGATAGAAACAAGTTGGGATACTCAAAGAATTTTTTAGAAAACATTGAAATTTTTCAAAGTTGTAAGGGTCACACGCCCATATGGGCATTCGAAATAGGGGCATACGGCCGTGTCCCAGCCCGTGTCTGTGCTCGTGTAACTCTCTGACTTGGGTCACACGGCCAAGCCACACACTCGTGTACTAGGCCGTGTGAGCATACTGACTTGCATTATTAAGAAGATATAGGGGGCACACGACCGTGCCACATAGCCGTGTGTCACATACGGTTGAGACACACGCCCATGTCCCTACTATAGGTGTCCATGGGCCGGGTGGCCCGGCCCGACCTGACGGCCCGCCCGAAATATGGGAGGGTTCGGGCAAAAATATAGGCCCGAAATATGGGTTTAGGGAAAAAAATGAGGCCAGTTTCGGGCCTCGGGCACCACTTTTTTGGCCCGGGCCCGGCCCGAATATAATAAATATTTATTTTTTTATTCTTTCAATTTTAAAATATTTTTAAAATACTTTTTTTAATTTTTATTTTTAAAATAATTTTTTGGTGTTTATTAAAAAATGGGCCGGGCCGGACTTGGGCTTAGGAATTTTTCTGGCCGGCCTGGACAAAATTTTATGCCCATATTCCGGGCTAGACTGGGCCTAGGCCTAGGTCACGGGCAAAAAAAATTTCTGGGCCCAGCCCGGCCCATGGACACCTCTAGTCTCTACCCGTGTGGACGAAAATAAGCCATTTTCCAAACCATATTTCTCATCCAATTTGATACTAACCTAAACACAACAATTTGCATATAACCAAGTCATACTAAATTAGAAATGCTTTTTAGTTTTTTAGTTTTTTTTCATTTGATTGTTAGATTTTCATAAATTTTAGATGCAAAATCATGATACTTGATTAGTATCATAAAATTTAATTGTGAAAAAAAAAGTAACATAAAATAAAAGAATAAAAAAACAAAGATAGATGTTGTAACTAAAAATTCGAGTCTGACACTTAAAATGCAAACTGAAATTATTAAAGGAACAGACACATCTTTAAACCAAACTTTGTAATAGAAACACCCACCCATCTTATATCTTTAAACCAAACTTACACTAGTTTGGTGCACCAAACTTCCCATTTCTATTTGGGATATCAATGGAAACACCCACCCATCAGTCTGATGCACACCAAACTAGTCTTTAGCTTTAATTGGGATTAATATTTTATTTTTGATCAATTTTTACACTTTTTTTTTTGGGAAACACCTCAATCAAAGCACATCTGATTTTATAAAATACTTTTGATTGTTGTGTTCTGTCATACCCGTATCTTTATTTTTAAAATTATCATATCATGCCGTACCCTCATTACATATATGTATTTGTGCTTCATAAGTAGGTTTTAAATGTTATTTTAGAATAATTATATATGTCTTCATTTATTTTGCATGAGTTTAAAATAATAAAATTTAAATATAGAATATAAATTCTAATTAGTTTGCATACAAAATTATTTAACTAAATTTAGATTCAAATCTAAAATCTAAATCTAAATTTTAATTATCATAACAATCAACTTAAATTAATTCAAAAGCTTAAATTTGAAAATACATGCGTTTCATTTTAAATGAAGTCTAGCTTAGCACAGTTAAATATCAAAAGTCTATAAAAGTTGAATCATTAGATTGGATTATATGTGTGCTTGAGTAATTACTTATTTTGCCTGACTTGAAGCCCATTTTTTGGAATTTCGAGTCTCTTTAGTTACTTTTTGAATATTAAATATTACAATTATTTAAATTTATTTTTTATCAAAATATTTTTTTAGAATAAAACTTCATAAATCAAAAGATCCTAAGTCACAACGTATCACTAAGTCACAATGCATCAGGCTTACACTAATACACCTAGTACCGATTCTTAGTTATGTCTTTGAAATATCTTCATAAAAGCATGTGCTAAAACTTTTAGATTCTAAACAAATTCGATTGTCTCAATTTTATTTATTTAAAATCAAAATTATATATATATATATTTATTTAGCTCATTTAAATGATATTTATTTAAAATGAATTAAATGAGAATCATTAAACAATTTTATAAAGTTGACAACACATCTAATATTTAAAGCACAAAAAAATTCGATATGTCAATTACAACAAAACAATAATACCAACATTCTCAAATACGGCAACAAAATTGTTCTAAAAACAAAAGATAAGGCATCGCAACTAGAATGTACAAATATTTGGATTCAATCATTATAACAACAAAAAAGGAAACAAAACATCAAACATCCTCATCACAATGGATTCTTCGGTGACTCGCCAACAACCTCTGCAATGCAATAATACAAAAGGAGGTTATTGTGATAGCAACTCTTACAATTATTCAGAAATTAACTTTTAGATGCACTCAATCTAAGGCAAAGGGTTTATCCAAACATGAAAATTTTAACCAACTTAATTCAATTCAATTCAACTCAAACCTCAATCTATCTATGTAGTTTACTTTTAATTTATATATAATTTCGATTATGGTTTAAATTTAAATATTTTTTGACAAAAATATAAATAGAACAAATAGTGATATTAATGAAAATTTGTAATTATGAACAATAACTTAACGCATAGGTAAAAGCTTTTTCTTTAACTGAATAATATTATTAGCAATAGTACATTATTAATTGTATGTGAAAATAATGAAGCTTAAAAATTAAAATTTAAAGATAATATCATTGTCAAATTTACTCAAAATTTATTTTTAACTATAGTTATCTATGTACATATGTGACACACATAATAAGATACTTATATATAATAATAATAATAATAAGGCAAAATAATACAAAACCAAAAGGTAAGACAATGAAGTGAAATATTTCTAACCTTATGCAATATTTGAAATTGTTATAATAACAGTATCCAACGAAAATTAGACATCAACAGAATGATTACGTAAAACTTAAATCCAATTGTTACATAATATGAAAAATAAAATAATTATATTATGTAAATAGATCATTCTGATTACAATGAATAATAATCCTTACAAAAAAATTAATAATTCAAAACTATAAACAATAATTTATAAACGATATTAAAATAAAAATATTAGAATTTTAATATACAAAATTTATATAGAAATATTTTTGAAGTTTTACATCAATTTAAAAAAATTGAAATTGGTAAACGTCCACACTTCAAAAATCATTTTTGATTTTATCCTTGTTAATAATTTTCTATCGATTTACAAAAAAATAATAATGAAAATACAGACAATATCTCACAAAAACATTTTGTATTAAAATAAAGATTTAATTCTTGTTTTCGAAATCGTAACGGGTTTGTTTGATCAAATACCTGTTAAAGTATCGGTTCAAAGAGAGGTAAAAATTTGATTGACTCGTGAGTCAGTATGAACTAGTTGAATCAATTTAAAAATCAATTGAATAGATGATTGAATCAGTTGAACTATATTTTATAATTTTTAATAATTTTTAATTATTTAATTTGAACCAGACGAATTAAATGGTTTGACTAGTTTGGCCAAGGTTGCTCAAATGGAACTAAACAGATTAGTCATATCAATTAAATTGGAAACTTATATAGTGTTGATTCAAAAAATAAAATATTGAATCAATTAATTTGAGAACTGATACAAACCTATTGAACCAAATAAAAAAATTAATTAAACTTAATTTTAGTATTTTTATTTTAATAATTTATTTAATCATTAAGATTAATTAGAACAATGAACCAATGATTTAAATTTCGTCATAATCTAATTCTAAAAATTGTGGATTTGAGCGCTCCCAAATTTCCCTTCGCTTTCTCTCTCTCTCTCTGTTCTTCAACATCGTGTTTAGATCCGTCCCTCCCATCCTTGAAAGATTCCGTCTTTGACCCTTCTTCGTTGAATCTATCAAACAAATTAGGGTTCCGATCTGTTACTTGTTGTGTTCGTTTAAAAAAAATTTCTTTGCCTCAAAATTTCATCTTCAGAAAAAGAAAAAAGAGAGAGAGAGAGAGAGAGAGTTTTCGATTTTCCTTGATTTTGCTTGAGATTTATGTTCTAATCTGAAATTCATTACCTTAATGATTTGCTATATCGGTTCGATCTCCATTACGATTGCTTGATTTTGTATCGGATTTGGGGTTAAATCCAAGCTTGGGCGTTTTTACATTAAATCAGTAACCATCGGCCCAAACTCTACGCCTCTTTCTATCTGGAAAATTTTTACATTAAAACAAACGGAGTTTGAAAGTTAAAAATTGACATTCCATTGAGTTTAAGTTTGAAAGTTTGGCTCAACTCACCGATTACACCCGCTTACATGAAGTAGAAGCCCTTATTACATCGATACATCTGTGTGTGTGTGTGTGTGTTTTCCGCTTCCTCTTCTTTCTTTGTGTGTGTTTTCCGCTTACATGAAGTAGGTGCACCTCAACAAATTCAAACTTAGAAATTCACACACAAAGAAGTAAATCAATAAATCATGCAAATTGGATACCAATTAATTTAACCTCACCATGGTCCATCAAGGATACTCAACTTTTATATTCATGTCAAATATACTTTGAAGAAGGACAAAGTACAAATATGATAACCTTCAATCTTCATAAATGAAACACAAGTCCAGAATCACCAAAAGATGCAAGACAACCAAAAAAAAAAAAAAAGAATTGATCGATTCAAGAGCTAACTTTGTTGGATGTTTTAGCAAACTACCTGTGAAAGTTCTAAACAAGATCATTATGAACACAAACTTAACCAAAACTCCAACATCTTTCTTTACTTGACAGAAATGTTCTTTCATATAATAGAAGAAGATTGTTTTCAGCATTCAAACTCCTTAAAGAATGCTATAGAATTCTTAGTTTTGCAGTGAAATTACATATAAACTTGTATAGCATGATAGGCTCCTAATTCCTTTTTTTTCTCCCAGAATATAGCTAATATTTTTTCTCAACTAGTGCTAGAATTTGTATCTGCGCAAATGAAAATCTGCAAATCTAAAATTAAATATACCGTTATTGCCCAACAGAGAATATACGTTCCTGTAAAAAAACACCACGAATAAAAACGAAATATAATTATTTCAAGAAAGCAATGAAACAGCACTATCAAAGCACATCTAATGAATTTTGGGAAGCATACTTCTTGGTCGATACAATGAATCGTAGACATGGAAAGGGAAATGTTCAAAGGAAATTTCCAACCCTGACAATCTGAATTATATATTCAACAAATCAAAGTAAAATTAATAAAGGGGTGTAAAGGAAAATTCCAAAGTTGTGTAAAGAAAATCAATGTAAGGTAATTTAAAACATTATATTCTGTTTTGTGGTATATGCTAAAATATTACAACAATTGTTTACATATATATTTTTGGTAAAAAGTATGCAATGTCTATTGCAGTACTAAGAGTTTTAGGTAACGAAAGTTATTTTATATAATGAAAGGTGAGACAAATTTTATTTAAATTAATTAATACAAAATACAAGTTATAGCATTAAAAGATTTTTTTTATTATGCTATAAAAGAATTTTGCGATAAAATTTAACTCATCCACAATGGTGGAATTTTGCGTACTACCAACTAAATTGAGAATTCATGATATCTCTTCTTCAGATATATCAAAATAAAGATAATATACTTAAAAGACAAACATTATATGTTAATAAGTTTAACAGAATCTAGAAACATCATGGTTGTAAAAACATAATAAAATTTAATTGCCAAAAATGTGAATACAATAAAAGGAGAAAAAACACAGCAGAGGCAGTTGCACATTGATCTGTCCATGCCTCAGTTCGCCTATTTCTTATTAGTACAACCGAGATTGGATATGGGTTTTTTTCATTTTAGCCCACGTTGAATTCAATTTAAAGGAAAATATTTTTAAATTTAAATTTAATTGTATATAATCAATAAAAATACATTTAATTTTATTAATATATATAGTCAAAACATGCAATTTTGAACAGTTGAAAAATAAAAAAAAATTCTAGTAATTACTGTTAAATAAAAATGGAAAAGTCTTTTGAATATTATCTTGGTTGATATTGTATTATTGTCAATGCAAGAGGATATGAGTTTGAGTACGCTGAAGCGCGTTACCCTTATATTTATGGGTTGAAGAGGGACTATCGATAATTTTAAGTATTATATAAAAAAATAGATTTTATCAAACAAAAGCATGATGTTTAATTTTAGGTCTTCATAAATTTTAGGCACAAAAACATGATACTTAATTAGCATGATAAAATTTAATAGCGAAAAAAGGTAACATAAAATAAAAGAAAAAAAGGTAGGTCATACAAAAAGCAAAGACAAATATTGTAACTAAAAATTTCAGTCTGATGATATAATTAGTGATCCCGCCACTCAGAATGTAAATTAAAATCATTCAAAAAACTTATACACCATTAAATGAAACTTTGTCTTTGTCGCATTCGATGTGGTAGCATACACTCCATCCATCCCAAGCACCTTCTAATAATTTAGAATAGATATCTATCGTTGACATACTTGATGTATTATAAATCATAATCGAAACCTCTACTTTCATTGTACAAGCTTGATTTATATCAGTTGGGTAAGTATTTCTATTTAAAAAATAGAAATGGGA
Organism: Gossypium raimondii; assembly: GCF_025698545.1. Classification (NCBI taxonomy): domain Eukaryota; kingdom Viridiplantae; phylum Streptophyta; class Magnoliopsida; order Malvales; family Malvaceae; genus Gossypium; species Gossypium raimondii. Next base: position 3,447,891 of record NC_068565.1, read on the forward strand.
AGTTGGAAGAGAAGAGGAAGTACTAATTTTGATGGTACAACGAGAAGCCTCAATTTATAGGTTTCGTGTAGTCCACAACATACATGATGTTAGCCTTTAACTCACTACCATTAGGGGTGAGCATTCGATCGAATCGAATCAAATCGAATCGAAAATTTTCGAGTTAATCGAGTTTTCGAATCTCACTTTATCATCCTAACTTTATTTGAAGTTTTCTCGAATCGAGTCGAGTGAGATGGAATTCGAATCGAATCGAATCGAATATATTTGTTCGAGTTAAATTTTAAAAAATAATTTTAGGTCCTTGTAACCATTGTCACCCATCGTAATAAAATTTGTCCACCTTAATCAAATTTTTATTAACTTTCATCACTTCATAATTTATTTATTAATTTTTATATCTTGGTTAGCTTCTTTGCTTGCTTAGTTGTTTCAATTATCTTGATTCTTGTCACTATGTATTTTAGAATTAAAAATATATTAAATGTAAAAATATGATTTTTTAATAAAAGTTATTTTAAAATAAAATGTGAAATTGATACCAATATAAAATTTTAACACGAATATTTTATGGCATAATTAATAATTCAATTTTAATATAAATATTCAATATGACTAAACAATTCAATAATATAAATAATATAAAATGTGAAATTTAATTTAATAATATAAATAGTAGATATAAATAAAATTATTACTATTTATGTTTAGTGATTTTTATTTGGATATTTTGATTTTTATTTGGGAGTAAAGGGTGAGAAGTAAAAGTTTAGGGAAAAATAAAAGTTTTGGGGAATAAAAGTTTGAGGAAAGTAAATAGGGGAGTAAAATTTTGGAGGAAAATATTAAAAAAATTGGAGGGGGAGGGTTTGGGATAGATGGGAGGTGAGATGGGAAGAGAATAAAAGTTTTAGGGGAAAAGTGGGAGGGAGTAAAAATTTTGGGGGAAAATAAAAGGTTTTAAGGGTTTTGGGAGTAAAATTTTGAGAAAAGTAAATGGGAGAGTAAAATTTTGGTGGGAAATGGATTTTGGGTAGATTGGGGGTTGGGAGGAGGAGTAAAAGTTTTGGGGAGAAAGTGGGAAGGAGTAAAAGTTTTGAGGAAAAGTAAAAGGTTTGGGAGTTTGGGGTAAAATGTAAAATATTATAGTTTGATATTGAATTATTCGAGTTATTCAATTGAAAACTCAACTCGATTCGAACTCGAATTGAAAAAAAATTGAGTTGATTGAATAACTCGATTAACTCGAATAACTCGATTCGTTTAACTCGAAATTCGAATTTTTTTTCAATTTTTTCGAGTCGAATCGAGTTTTGCTCACCCCTAACTACCATAATAAAAAGGAAAAGGAAAAGGAAAATGATATAAAACAGTAGAAAAAGAAAACAGTTTATAATAACCATAATCATAAGAAGAATATGTGGAACTAAGGGTCCGTTTGATTGCCAGTAAAATGTTTTCCGTAAAATGATTTCTGGAAAATATTTTACTTTTCTGTAAAATGATTTACTGGAAAATATTTTTGGGTGTTTGATTGAATCTGTATAAAATATTTTCTGCTGTTTGGCAGATTTCCTGAAAATATTTTCCGGAAAAGTTATTTTTATATATATTAATATATTTTATATTTTTATATTTTAAATTATTTTTACATATATTGAAATGATTTATTTATATAAATAAATCAAATTAAATATATAATAATACTCAATTATTAAGCTTCTATATTAACCGTCATAAATTGAAAACAACCAAAGTCAAATAAATTATTTGTAATTGTGTTAAAAAAAAAAAAACAAGGGTTGAATAATTATAAATTTAGCTTCCAAACCACAATTAAAAAATACTAATCTATGCATTTATTTAAAACATATAAGATGTATTTACCTACCAATATGAAACTTTGGATCTTTTAAATGATTCAAGAAGACCAAAATGTTAAACAAAAGACAAGACATATACCAAGTCCTTAGTAAATTGTTATAGACTGTATTTGGCGCAACTGCTTAAGTGCATCTGCTATCAAATTGCTAGCCACTTACAACTAAAAAAATGACAATGTCTGCTGCCAGGAAGCTTGCTGGGTTCAAATCAAAACACACAAAAATCAAAACTTAGGCTAAATAATCTAATCATAAAACACTACTCCGACTGTTAGCGTTGCATTAACTGATTCACCATCTGCTATCAAATTGCTAGCCACTTGCACCTTTCTTTAATAAGACTTTGATTACTTCTAGATGGGACCCTTGAACAGCATAGTGAAGTGGAGTGAATCCCTTGCGATTAGTGGCTCTCACTGAAACTCCTGATGAAAGTAGAGTTCAGACAACCTCTAGATGTCCTTTCTGCGCCGCAAAATGAATCGCACACATGCCATCCATGGCAGCAGCACCAACATCAGCCTTTTGTTGCAAAGATAACTCACTACCTGTGCTTGCCTGGCCCATGCTGCTAAATGTAGTCTATATCACAAGGTTACCGACGTCAAAGAAACAAATTGAAAACTAGAAGGCTATCATGCATGGTGAAAACAGCAGGATCCAGTCACTAACAATGTTACTGAGAATAAATATATACAATACAAATCATTCAAAAAGTGCAGAATGCACATCGTTTGAGCATGGTACAATTCTGAACCGAGGACCTCTTTCTTAGTAGAGAGCTAATTAGGCTATGCATCATTCACAACAATTGCAACATCTCAAGCAACAAGTATATTTTGTTCTAATTTTAACAGTTCATACAGTTACACCGGACCAAACTGAATACAAAATATAGCTAAAATTAACCACAAATTAACCACATCTTTAGTATAACAATAATCAAGTAAGATCTATTAAAACCTTTGTTATTAATGAAAATTTTACTATATTTCAATTCTAAAGGATTTGCATAAATGTTTATAAGAAATGTGCTAGGGACAATCAAATGCAGTAATGTCTAGAGCATTTTATCCCATCCCAGATATGTTATTTAATATTTAATAACCGGGAAGAGGATAAAGTATAGCATACTTACGCAGTTAAAAACCGTAGGAGCTCCAGGTCCTGTAATATAGATTAAAAATAGTAGGAAAAAAAGTAGTAAATTGTTATATTTACAAAATAACCAATATGAAACCTAGAAGAAACTATACACAGCTAAAGTTGACATTGGATACCAATTTCAAGATCATGCCATGGGTGAGCAGCGACGGACCTCCTGGTCATTGACGAAAGGATCCTTTCATTCAAAGGAGGATGTGAAGCGCAGTGAGAGTCAGAGGACTTGACTGTAGTCTCAATTGGTGGAGTCATCACTATGAGTAACAAACAGTGTTAGCAATAATAAACAATTCTTGAATAAGATTTAAACAGCAATAATAAACAATGATTGTAGAAATTTTATTGATTTGTTTCATTTCTTCTTTGATTTTTCTCTCGTGTTATCGATTATATAACTTAACCAATCAAATGCTTGTAGAACCATGCAGCGAAAACAAAATTGTCACCCCATATTGGGTAAAAGCCGTTTCGATTTCAGAAAACTGCCTAAGTTTTGCATTTGACATGGAGCTTTTCTGCTTTGAAAACTGAAGGTTTTCTTAGCACTTTAGCAGCAGAGTATCGTCAAATTTAACAATAACAAAACAATTCAACGTAAAACTCTCAAAATCCCAAAAGAAAACTGCCAAAGAAAAAGGAAAGAAAAGAAGAATTCTACTAATTGATTCTTTTACTCTGTTTGGAAAAATAATCGGAAAATAATTTTTGTTTTAAAGATGATTTCGTAGCAGAGTCTCTCGCGCGGTGATTCCACAGCTGATCGTTTACTTTTAGGAAAAACGTTTAGAATCAATTAAATTTATAGCTTACAAACATAGATCTACAAACTAGAATTGTAACCGTCGAAAAATAGAATTGCAACGTACTAGCAGCGGTTTCCAGTTCTGAACCAAAATGAAGCTTTCAAGAAGCTTGAAGAAACACACAGATCTCAAAAACAAAGAGAGAGCAAAAATAATAAAAGGATAATAGGCACTAAAATAGAGAAATAACACCTTATAGGAGGCTTTAAATAGAGAAGTAGCAAAGGAAGCTATGCCGGTTACCATTTAAAGCCAAACCCGAAGAGCAGAAAAGTGAAGGTTACCTGATCAGGAGAGGAGGGAACCGAGGAAATGAAAAACCATAGCGATAATCGATAGTGAGGAGAGTGGGGGATTACTGGAAAATCGGTTGTCGATGTTTTCTCAGGGAAGTTTTCTCACGGAAATTTGAAGAAATGAAGGAAGAGAGCTTACTGGATGAAGGGAGAAGAATGCCCGAGAGCTTTAGGACAATTTCCTAAAAATTGTAAGGTATTTTCCCGTGTTTTGGAAATATTTTCCGCCAATCAAACATTAGAAAAGTTAGAAAATAATTTCTGAAAAATCAAATCTCACAATCAAATGGACCCTAAGAGAAAGGGAGTTGCAACCATTCATATCCAAACTTGCATCGACCACTTGTAGAATTTTCATAAAAAATTTGTTGGACAGAGAATTTCCCATTCTCTCCCAACTAAAATGGCGCGATTGTTGTTGTCCACACTCAAATTCCAGGTCATGCCAACCACACTGGAGAGGTTGGTTTTTTAATCGGAAAGGAAAACTGACATTCAAATTCCCACAGAAAATAGAGCCACAATCTTGGTTAATAAGATGCCTAGCAAAGCAAGCACAGGGAATAGAATTACAAATGAAGCAAAAGCGGCCATTAGGTGACCAAACAATGGTAGTTTTGCTTTTAATTTTGGAATGCTAAAATATTGGGTAGGATTGAAGAACATCAATGGGGGCAAGGAAATATATAATAATAAAATATTTAAAATATTTTTAATTGATAGTTTATATATTTTATAATTAAATTTAAATTTAAAAAATATTTCTTTTACTATTTAAATTAAATTTAAACCGAACTAATCTAAATACAAAAATATTTATCCAAATCTAACTCAAATCAAGTTGGTTGGGTCATTAGCAGAGTTTGTTGAAAATGAGGTGTGTAAAGTTGAACGGTTAGATAGGGATTTGGATTTCATTTATGAAAATGAAATTGAAGGTAGGTTTAATTTTTTAACTAATAGAAGATGTGATTGAAGCCCATTCTTTTAGGAATTTTGGGCTCTTTGATTTCTGTATTCCCACTTCATCACCCATTCATTTATTTTAATTCTTGGCAGTGTGTGGCCCACTAAATTTATTTTAATTTTTTACACCCGTATTGTTATTTAGGGATAATATAATTTTTGACCCCTAATCTTGATAGTTAGGTGCACTTCAGTACATATTTGTTTTGGTCTATTTTGTCACTTGAATTTGACTATTAGGTATATTTTAATTTCTGAACTTGAAAAATACAAAAGTTTTATGATTCGACTTTTTGAGATTGTGCTACATCATCACATGAAAATTAAAAAATATATATTTATATAAATTTTTAGAGGATGACGTAGTACAATCTCTAAGTGCCATGTCCATTATTTTAATAATTGGATTGGTGGTTGAATCAGTCAAAACCACTTGTTATCGATTCAACCAGCTTGATCAATTCGACTGTTGGACCAACAATAATTAAATAAATCATTAAAAATTCATAAAAATCTAAAAAAAATAAAATAAAATTTTGTTAAACCGAATAATCATGGTCAACAGTCGGGAGATTTTCTCAATTTTTGATTTTTACCAATTTCAAGCAATTTCTTATTAAATTGGTTCAACTTCTTTGTTCAAATCATTATATCGATTGATTCTAAATCCAATTGGTTTGATCATTATCCCATGTGAGATATTTAAATAAAAAGATTTACCCTCTTTCAAATCACTTACAAAAAACTCTAAAAGTTCGAGATAAAACACAAAAAAATTTAAGATCCAAAAGAAAATAAATGCATTAAAAATGTTATTTGTACGGGTAGTAATGTAGCCAATTAGTCTTGATAGGTTCCAAATCAATTAGCTTGATTCAGTGTAAAGCGTAAATTATAGTATATTTTATTTGCTCGATTAATAAAATTTATTTAAAAAGAACCAAATGAAAACCACCATACAACTTTATAAAGTCGACAACACATCCAACACTCAAAAGCACAAAGAAACTAGATATATAAGTCAACAATAAAACAATAATCTCAACATTCTCAAACATGGCAACAAAAATATTCTAAAAAAAAAAGGAAATAGGACATCCCACCTAGAGTGTTGAAACACTTGGACTCAATCGTTATAACAACGAAAAAGGAGACAAGACATCCAACATTCTCGTCACAATGCATTCTCCTCTGACTCACCGGCAATCTCTGCAATGCGATAACACAATTAAAGGCTATTGTGATAGCAACTCTTATAAATATTCAAAAATTAACTTTTAGACACATCTTATCTTAATATAAGATAAATGGTTGATTCAAACATGAAAATTTGAACCAATTCATCTCACCTCAATTCAATTGAACATAACTAAATTGAGACAAAAATCTTTTCATATAGTGTACATTTAATTTATATATAATTTCAATTATGGTTTAAATTTAAATACTTTTAACAAAAATTTTAAATACTTAATATTAACAAATAATCAAAAAAGTAATTATTATGAATAATAACTTAACACATAGGTAAAAGTTTTTTTACTTAATAATATTATTAGCAATCAGACATTATTAATTGTATATAAAATAATGAAGCTTAAAAATTAAAATTTAAAGGTAATATCATTGTCAAATTTACTCAAAATTATTTTTAACTATGGTTATCTATGTACATATGTGATACACATAATAAGATACTTTAATTTTATCCATATATAAGGCAAAATAATACAAAGCCAAAAGGTTGAGATAATGAAGTGAAATGTTTCTAACCTTATCCAATATTTGAATTTGTTATAATAACAGTATTCAATGATGTAGTTGTCTCATCATTAGAGTTTTCACAGCTATCAACCTTTATTGTGATGTTTTAAGGGGAAGTTGATGGAATGTTTTAGGAGGCATTTCAAGGAGTTCAACATCATATTCAACATCCTGAAGACTTTATTCATTGAAGGACGATAAAAAAGAAGTAATTGTATACACCAAAAGGCTATTATTATCATCTTCTTTGTTATTTGGACATTTATAATAATTTTTAAGTCTAAACCAGAATTGCTTAAACCTAATTTGTTTTCAAACCTATAGTAGTCTATATCTGTATCTATATACACACAAGATATATATATATATATATATATATATATATGATTAATAATTACTATTAATTAAAACAATGAAGGCCAATGTATTATGAAATACTTTATGAAGGAGAAGATATGCAAAGTTAAATTCCCCTAGTCCAGCTCCTCCTTTTCTTCATCTCCCTAGGAACCAAGAATGACACAACTTCTTCTTCCTGAAAAATGATAACAACTCCTTTAGTTTGATACATGCTAATTCAGTTTAGTTAATAATATCCTCTTTATCAGCCTTTCCTTCCACAAGTTTAGTAATATTATATTGATTTCAATCGCTTAGCAATAATAAAATTCTTTAAACCTCAAAACAAAATTTATATATAAAGACTTACCTTAGAAAGTGCACAATCTATATGAGCAACAAATATTCCTGGGCATTCTTCACAATAGTAAACATGATGGTTTGGGTGTCTTTTTTCTTCACATGCATCACAGTAATGCTCATCTGAATCATCTTCGATATACGAATCTTTAAGAGTTAAAGGATGGATGTGGCATTTGGATTTGATAATTTGAGGTAAGGATAGACATTCTAGGTGGAAATTGATGAAACACTCAAGACAACGATAGAAAGATTGCCCGCTGCAAATTTCACCACAGTGACTACAAAATAGTCCAGCATAGATATCAATGAAGTCACGGTACATGGCAAAGAATCGATCAAAGTCCGTCCCAAAATAATAAAGATGGTGCATGTGAGAGTCAAGTTTTAGAGGGCGTGTTAGGGAAATTGCACATGCAATATGGTAGTTGACGCCACAATCTTTACAACCATAGTTATAACTCTTATGATAGCCAGATGGTAACAGCTTTAGTGAACATGCATGGCACCCTCCATATCTCGTGTAGCTTAGAGTCAAAGTGTGTTGGGAATGAAAAGGTACTTGCATTTCTTGTGGTAACCTAAGGCAAGATTCATGAAGAACCCAACCACAGCTCATGCAATGGTATGTTGGACCAAAGATTTGCAGTCGACAAAGATTGCATTGTCTTTTAACTAGAGGGTCAGTAAAATTGCAAAACAGTAGCTTGTGCTTGTGGGTGAAATGGAATAGCTCAGTTTCCCTCTCCGACTCTTTCAATGTTGTGCGCCCACTTTCAGAGGGTGCTCGAGTTGCGCATTTCAGATCGAGCTTGAAATCACAGTGCTCGCAAAGATAAAAGAAGCCGAAGTACAAATCTTGACACTTATCACATATATTTTGGTCCAGCGACATAGATGTAGCGTAGAGGTTGAGATGATGTTGAGGATGAAGAGGGTGTTGTATCACATCGGGTAATTTAGCACAGTTTTCATGTAGGATATATAGGCATCCTTTACAGATGTAGCCTGGACCACTAAGTTCTAAACGACAAGCTCCGCAAACCCTTTCTCCCAAGTTTTCAGTTACCTCGCAAAATTTCAATGGATGTTTATGGAAGACTGGTCGGACCTGTACTTGTAAATAAACAACCAACAAACCTGTTAATTCATCATGTTAAATATATGTAAAGAAAATATATATAATTCCTTTGTTTCCTACTAACCAGAATCGTTTCAGTCTGCTCCATTTCCTTCAGCTCCGAAGCTTTAGCATCCATGGATATGGGAGGGGAGGATGATGAGTCCTGTTTTGTTGATGTTTCCTCCTAATGTACAGCAAACATTCCATTATTAGAAAACGAGGAATAAAGTAATATATAAAAGTAAAGCAAACTAAGGAAAGGGTGCGACCTGATTGAGCACACATTCAATATGAGCAATATATGTGCATTTTTGGCAATAATAAACTTCATGTGTTGGATCTCGTTCTTTCTCACAAATATCACAGTAATACTCTCCAATCTCATCTTCTCTAATTGGTTGATTAAGGAGGAGTGGATGTCTATGATATCTGTGTTTAGCTAAAGGTGGAACTGGAACACATTTAAGATGGAGATTGAGATCACACTGCACACAACGATAAAAGGTGTCTAAACACAGCTCATGGCAGGAGCTGCATTGGAAATGATATTTGAGAATTGGATCCCTGAAAGTGGGACCAACATAAGTGAGACCGTGGTTGTGGCCCTCATGTTTAAGGGTAGGTAATAGTTTTGCACACCCAAAATCAAGGTTGAAATTGCAAATTTGGCAACCATAGGCGGCGGTGGAGAAGTCTTTACTCATACTAATCCATTGTGTACAAGCATTGCAAGTTGCGTCAACGAAATCCAAGCGAAGAGGGTGTGATGGATGGAAAGGATGGTTCAATGTTTTGGGTATCTTATCACTGCAAAATTCATGAAGGAAGAAGCCACAACTTTTACAACCGTAGAAAATGCCCGCCAGTGGCTTGTCACACCAACGACAATTATAATCATGTTCTCCCTCATTGCTATACTTGTAGAGGACCAGCGGGTGGATGTGGCAGTAATGCTGCATTGCCTGTTTCCTATCTGCATTGGATCTCTGCCTCTTCTTCCTAGCTACATGATCATCACTGCTTGCAAAAGCGCAAACTAAATCGAGCTCGAAGGCGCACCGACAACACGTGTAATTGGTGCCCGAAGAAATCTTCAAACATAGATCACAGGTAAATGGTGCGAAAGGACCAGACCAATCTAACATAAGATGGTGGTGTGAGTGGAGAGGATGTGTAATCTCTCGAGGCAGATATTGTATAGCTTTGGCGCACAATTCATGCAACCAGAGTTCGCACCGTACGCATGCATAGGCTGCACCACAGATTTTCTCCGTGCATTTCTCACACCATTTATCATCTGTCTCATCATCGAGACAATGATAGCCCATTGAATGCTCATGACTGGCAAGTTTGATCTCCATATCTCAAACAAAGATAAGATTAAATGATAAAAGATGATATGGGAAGAAAAACATTTGATTTCTAATTAATATATATATATATATATATATATATAAATATGTAGGTATTAATAGACACTTCAGTTTCAATCTTTAGTATTACTTTTATCTTTGATATATAATATGCCATTTAATGAAAGATTAATAGCTTTCAAATAATTATTTATTAAGTTATTGGTGATGTATCTTAATATTGTTCATAATAATATATAAACCTGTCAGTTAATTAAATATAAAGTATCATTATTATTATTTCTTTCTACTATTGTATTTTACTAGAATTAGCCTTTAAAGGACACCAATAACTTTTTGAACTAATGATAAAAGTATTAGGTTGTATGTATAGAAGTTTGAGTTTAATTCTAAACAACCATATCCCATACCTTAATTATAAAAAATAATTAGTGTTTGAAAGCTATTTGATTAATTATTGGTTAAAAGTTTATAATTTTTTAAATAGTAGAAGATATATATTTTAATAATAGATACAATCAACTTTTATAATATTAATATTTAAATATACTATGTAACAGAGTGCAAAACATTAGAACTCAAATATGCTAAATAATTTAAATGTAAATTACCTAACAATCCCATCCTGTATATTGCTTACCTAGAGATGGAGGAATTTCTTGTAGATGACACACAAGGAACCAACTTTTCAAGTATTTAAATAAGTTTTTTCAATTATTATAAATATTGAATTAAATAATTAATTTAATGTCTAACTTAATTATAACTAACTCATCAAAATAAATATGAGAGGAAATCACCTATTACAAAAGTAATATTTGAATCTAAGCATTCAAAGTATTTCAAATAATAATTAAATAATTTTTACTTAGGAAACCTTATTTGCATAAAACAAAATTTTAACTTTTAACTAATAATATATATATATATATATATATATATTATATACATGAAGAAAATATTGATAGTTAAAAAGTACAAGTAGTTTTTAATTTAAATTTAAATTTTAAGATAATAACTATTCACTTTGTGTTTAGAGTATATAATTTTTACACAAATGTGGTAGAGTTTTAGTTTAAGATAATATTTTATATAACTTTTTTACTTTTAACTCTCTTTTTCAACTGAATTAATTTTCAGTTAACTCAATTAAAATTATAGAAATGAATAATTTTATGATACTATAACTAATTTATATTTTTAGAATGGATTTTAAAGTAGGCATATATTTCCCATCATACAAGAAAATAATATTATTTTGTGATTCATCACGCAAAGAAGTAACATATATTCTTTTTAAAGACAAAGGGCATATTTTTATTTTGGGTAGGACACAACGTTAAGGAATGTATCTTTTTCCTTTTGCTTTTCTGGAATGATTCTATTAATTGTTTGATAATATATCTACTTGATTATTTAGCATAAAACTTTTTGTTTAATATGGCAAGGTTCATTGGGATTTAACTTAAGTTTTTTTGCTTCATTTTGTTCAAAATTCTCATATATCATGTCAGAGGCGCTTTTGAGGGAATTGGCATGGGCCCCGGCCCCTCTTAAAATGAAAAATTATCATTTAGGCTCTCTACATTTTTTTTTAAAAATTTTTAATTAGTAAGGGTAAAATTACACTTTGGCCCCCTAAAATTATAAAAATTCAATTTAATCCTTTAAAATTATAAAAATATAGACTATACAAAATTAAAATTTCATTCAGCCCCCTAAAAGATTGTTCTGGCTTCTCCCCTGTATCATGTTAACTTATTATTAGACTATAATATGAATAAGGATGAATATGCTAGTTGTCAAGTACTACTAACTTTTATTTGGTATAACATACCACTCCTTACACTAACAACCAATAAAAATGAAGTTTGGGATCAAACATAGGATCATAAGATAATCTCTCTCTCTCTCTCTCTCTCTCTCTCTCTTATCTTCTTCACTAAGTTGAGATATTTTTACTCTCTCCATAACCATGAATCCTTGATTAACTTAAGCATCGAAGAGTGATTGGAGTACCAACTCAAATGCCTCTTAATTTATCCTTTAATCTTGTAGATCGAATCAAGCCCCTCGAAGCACCTCAATAGGCCTAATCCATTTCATCTAAAAAAGACTAGTATTTGATGTTGTCTATTGGAATTGAACAAAAATCCATGGCTCAAATCATGCTTCGATTTTTTCATAAATTTTTCAAGCTCCACTTCATCCATTGGAGATCTTATAAAGTTGCATTTTTGAGTTTTTTCTTTTTCTTTTTTTGCAACTTCTTCCATTTTGTGTTTCATAAAACTGCCATTTTGAGTTTCTTAGAGCCCTTTAATGTTGGTGTTGGATTTGGTGCCTAAGTGTAGTATTTTCATTAAGTACACGTGTAATTTTTCGAATAGATTGGTTAATAAACTTAATCATGAATTATACTAATACTTTGTATAATTGTCCTCATAAATTTTTTGCACGCAAAGCAAAATAGAAGCAAATGCTGCTCATTGGCTGTCTGATGTTTAACTAATACTAAGCGGTATTACGTGGTAGAATCGTAATATAGAAAGACGAATTATATTAGTAGACGAACCTAAACATGTCTTTAGTCTAATAAAAAATGAGCAAACCTATTGAAAGACTAATATTTCGACTATTAAGTCTAATTTGGGAGGTGCTTTGTCTTGAGCATCAGAACTGATGACTCCCAAAAGATAAAGACACAGATGTGATTGACTGGACTGATAGTACATCAGACAAGACCCAAAAATAATAGACCCTAAATTCGTTTATGGATTTATTCACTTGTGACGTTCATAGTGTGATATACCTAAATCCTAAGTGGATGACAAACTATGTATGTGTGACTCGTACACTTTAATATAAGTAAAAGCCTAAGTTCAAATAGATAAGGAATTGAAATATCGTGTGTTAGGTGTACGACTTCTATAGTATTTGTAACAGCCCGTTTTCAGTGAAATAGGAACAGTGGTTTTGAGTCCACAAATTCGAGGTCTGAATAAAATTTATTTTAATATTATTTTATAGTCTACACTATTATAGAAATATCTTATGAAAATTTCGATAAGAAATTTTACCAACTACATGTTTAATTTGATGAAAAGGACCAAATTGCATAAAATGTAAAAGTAGAATTCTAGTAGCTAAAGGTACCAAATAACTATGGAATTCAAAATTGAAGGTCCTTATATGGCAAATAGACCATTTATAGGAGTTAGTAGATAAGGATGATTATTCATCATTGGAAATTTAAGAAAGTAATGGTTAAATTGGAAAGATGATAAAAGAAATAAATAATTAAATTAATGTTATTTTCATCATCTTTCCTAAAAAAATACATGGAAACCATAGTTATGAAGCTTGAAGATAGACAAGCTTATTTTGCTTAATTAGGTGTGTATTCTTGTCTTGTTTTTAATGATTTTTATGTTTCCAATGTCGTAATATCTTAATCTAGCTATCTAGGGATTAATTTACAAAACTATTAAAGTATTAGGGTCTTGTCATGGATGAATATAGTTGAATTATGAAGTTTTATGGTAGAAAATGAAAGGTTGTTGATAGATAAACAACTATTGTAAAGAGAATTATGATGAAATTATGATTTAGGGACTAAATTGAAAAGATGGAAAATTCATGGAAAAGTTCTAAATTTTATGAAATACATGAGCTGCTATTGTGATACATGAAATCGGCTAGGCTTGGAATAAGGATTAAATTGTATGAGTATTGTAATAGACCATTTTTTCGGGCCCAAACCAAAAAACCAACCCAATTTCCAAAATAATTATACAGTCCAAAAAATAAATTAAAAGCCCCAAAATAAAAAGAACCTAGTGGCCCAAGTGGCCCACAACCTAAACACATTTTCAATAAAACCAAAAAACTCTAACTTTAACACCCCATGTGCACCACGCCCATCTGCTGCCACCCTCGGTGCGCCTCGTCCTGAGGCCTGCCTGCCCCCTCTGCTACCTTGCACCAAAACGACAAAAAAAGCCGGAATCTTTGCCTTCGTTGACTTCACCAGCACCTGCGAACAAGGCAAAGAAAAAGACAGTAGCAAGAACAGTAGCATCACAGAGAGAAAAAAAGAAAAGAAAAGAAAAAGATACGCTGTAATCTGAAACGGCTATAAAAGCCGAGTTCTTGTAATATTTTGAAAAGGGGGGAGAAATAAAAAAAAGAAAAACACATATTCGAAAATAAAAAATTTTAAGGTGACATTTTCGTTTTTATTTTTGTTTTATTTTATTTTTTATTTCGAAATAACATATAAAATAAAAAGGGAGGCCTTTTTTACCTTTTTCGCCGTCGCCGGAGTGCTCGGAGGCCCAAGGTTTGCATCGAAAAAAAAGGAGAAACTTTTTAGTTTCCCGACCGTCGTATACGGCGGTACCGATGCCGGTGACTGGCGGTCGGCGCGGTGGTTGATAACTGGACCTTAGGCCGGAGCCCGGAGAAAAGGGGGAGGGTTGAGAGTGTTTTTCAGTTTTTTTTTTTTAAAAGAATGGAGCAAATGAAAATTTTTGAAGAAATTTTGGCTTAAATAGCCTAGTGAAACGACGCCGTTTCACTCAACTCCCATGTGCCCAAAACGGCGCCGTTTTGACCTAGATCGGACCAACCCGACCCAAACTGCCTAAGATCCGCGTGTTTTTAGATAAAAGGGGCTATTTGCGCCCCTAGTCCTTCCGCTTTTGAGGCTGGTTACAATTGGGTCCTATCATTTGTTATTTTTTTATTTTGCCACAAAGTTTCATTTTTTTTTCTAATTTGGTCCTTATATTGTTTTAAAAGAAAAACACCTGAAATGGTGTCGTTTTGAAATTGGGAATATTTCCCTATTTGGTCCCTCTATTTTTACGCGCGTCACATTGGGGCCCTAATTCATTTTTTCTTTTTAAATTTGGATCTTTATTTTTATTTCTCTCTCAATTTAGTCCCTTTAGTGTTTTATTTATAATTTGGGCTCTCAATTTTATTTTAATTTCAATTTAATACAGTATTCATTTATTATCAATTTTTTATATATTTATATGTATCATTTTCATCTATTTATTTATTTGTTTGCCCGTACATATATTCTTTTTATCATTATTATGTATATTTTACTTCTTTATTTGTTCATATGTCTTTGTATTTTACTTTTTTATTATTATTATTATTATTATTATTATTATTATTATTATTATTATTATTATTATTATTATTATTATTATTATTATTATTATTATTATGATTATTATGATTTCATACTTTCAATGTTTATAATCTGTTATTTTTATTTTTCTTTTTTGCTATTTTCATTTGCTATTATTATTATTTCATACTTTCTTATTTTCTTTATCGCATATTCCACCTTTTATGTGTTTATTCATTTCTTTTACTTAATTAATATTATATTTTATTAGTGGCTATTATTACTTAAATATGGTTGATATATCATCGCTTCGTTCATATGCACCATCATTTTATTATTATTACAATCATATTGCGAGCCATTTTAAATATCCATTCTTCACACTATAATTAAAATAAAATAAATATATATGTGTAGTTTTAACTCAAAATTTTATATTTCTTATGAAGAAATTTTTAAAATAAGGCAATATTTGCATTTAGAAATACGAGAAGCCGTGCCTAACTTACTGGGTTTCGATTATTTTTCGTAAAATCTAAACGACCGAATATCTTTTTAAAATTAAAATATGTGAACCTCACATGAGAAAATAAAATTTATTCTCGAGGATTTGAAGTGTTGTATCCTAACTTACTGAACATGATATTTTGTTATCTCGAGATAGAAGGGTCTTTAGCATACATTTTGATTTATTTAAGATATTTTAACAAAGGATCGTAATTTTTAAGAATCTCTTCAAAATTCAATTTTTGACACTAAGACACTAATTAATCAATTAGGTACCAATTTTGGGCGTTATAAGGGTGCTAATCCTTCCTCGTACGTAACCAACTCCCGAACCCGTCTTTCTGAAATTCGTAGACCAAAAAGCGTTGTTTTAATAAATCGAACCGTTTATTAAAAATAACCATTTTCTGAGGTGACCCGATCACACCTCATCAAAAAGTATTGGTGGCGACTCCCATGTTCGTTTTCATTTTTAAATCAAAGTCGATCCCTTTTTACAAAAAAAAATGGTTTCGAAAAATATCATTTTCCGAGCGTAAGGACAAAATCGTAATTAATTAAAAGTATAAGGGCAAAATAGTAATTTTTCCAATAATGTGTGTTGACACCATTTTTTTGATAAAACGGGGTCGACTTGGATTTTAAAAATAAAAACGAATACGGGAGTCGCCACCAATCTTTTTTTGATGAGGTCTGATCGGGTCACATCGAAAAGTGGTTGTTTTTAATAAGCGATTTGATTTGATTAAAACAACGATTTTGGTCCACGAAATTAAAAAAAACGGGTTTAGGAGTCAATTACGGGCGAGGAAGGATTAGCACCCTTGTAACGCCCAAAAATTGGTACCTAGTTAATTAATTAATGTCTTAATGTTGAAAATTGAAAACTTTGAAGAGATTTAAAATACGATCTTTTGTAAAAAAAAAAACTTATATAAAACAAGTTACCTGTTAAGACCCTCTCATTTCGGAGAGAGAAAATGCCACACCCAATGAGTTAGGGCATGATATTTCACCTCCTCAAAAATGAGCTTGTCCAAAAAAACTCATGCAATAAAATTTAAAAGGATATTCAATTGTTTAAGTCGGATGAAGAAATCGTAACCCAATACGTTAGGGCACAATTTCTCAAAATTCTAAACATTGAATATTGCCTTTATTATTATTTTTTTAGAAAAATTCTCATCTCGAGAAAACAACATGTCATATCCAATGCGTTAGGACACAACGTATCGAATTCCCGATAATGAGATTTTTATTTAACATATGCTTTGATTTTTTTTTAAATGATTGGTTCTTTAGACTAGTAGAGAAAAATCGAAACCCAGTAAGTTAGGGTACGATTTCTCGAATTTTGAGTTGCAAAATTACTTAATATAAAATATATCGGACGAAGGTTAATGTAATGCGATTTTATAGTAAAATGTAAAATGGATTACAATGCTAATGTATGCAACAACATATTGATAATGTCAATAATAAATATAAATAACAATAAAATAAAATTAATAACGTTAATGAATAGTCAAAATTTGAATGTATGTATAACAAAATATAAATACGAAAATAAATAGATGACGAAATGACAATAATAAATGTAAAAGTTGAAATAAAACAAACCAAACTAAAAAGGAATAATAGGAGTAAAAACAAAATAAGATAAATAATAAGAAACAAAATAATAAAATAAAGTAAAAATAAAAAACTGATTAAAAAATGAGTAAGTAAATAAATGAAAATTAAAAATGATTAAAATTTGAAAGTGAATAAATAAATAATAAACGAGTGAATATTAAGTAAAACAACTTAAAAATAATAACAATACATATAATAATAGTAGTAAAAATAAGTAATAATAATACGATAATAATAATAGTAATATTTTAAAAAATAATAGTAAAATAATGATAATGCTATTAAAATTAATTAATTTAATAGCAAAAATAACAAAAAAAAAGACTAATTTGAACTTAACACAAAAATCTAGGGGAAAATTCGCAAATAAATAAAAGAAAGGGACCGAATCGAGTGTGTGAATAACAAGGAGGGACTGAAGGGGAAAATATCCCCGCCCTCCAAAACGCAGCGCTTTACACGGGACTCAAATGATATCAGAACAAAATTTTAGGGCAAAATTAAAAATAAAAGAAATCTAACAAAAAGGGACTAAATCATAAAATGGGTGAAATGCGGAAGGACCGGCAGCGCAAATAGACCCTTCACAGCAAAAACACGCGGATCCTGAGGGTAAAATGGGTCGGGTCACGGGTTAGAGGCCAAAACGACGCTGTTTTGGTCTCTGAACCCAACTATCAAAACGACGCCGTTTGGTAGTCAGTATTTAAGATAAATTTCAGACTTTTTTTTTCATTTCTAACGCTCTTAAAAGAAAAACCAAGAAAGCCTCTCACCCCTCTCTCCCTTTCTGGGCACCGACCCGGTCTCCGGCGAGGGCTCTGGCCACCGGCCACCGCGTTGGTCACTGGTCGGGCGCCGATGACAGTCTTGCAGTGTCTGATTGTTGCTTGAAAAAACTAAAACCTCCGGTCCGACCATTTTAACCTCTCAAACCCAGATCTGGGTTCAAAATCCCCAGAATATTAATAAAAATACCTCAAAAGTCCAAGAAACCCTTCGGTTTCCGGCTGCCTATCATCGGAGGTCCTTGGCCTTCTTCGGCGTTGAAGACCCGAATACAGGTAAGTTATTTCTTTTTTTTCTTTTTTATTTTGTTTGAATGTAAGGATTCGTATAAAAAATAAAAAAATAAAATAGACTAAAAAAATGAGGCAGAAATAGATATCAAGCTTTGGATTGATTTTCGTTCTTTTTGTATTCTGTTTTTTTTTTTGTGTCCAAAAAGGAAGAAGAAACCATACATTGATATTTCATGGCTTTTATAACCGATTTACAAAACTGTTAATTTCTATTTTTTGTCTTTTTGCTATTTGTTTCTTCTGTTGGCGCCTTGGTTGTTGCGTATTGTAGGTGACAGAGATGTCAAAGCATGCGGAGGAGGTGGAACGGGTCAGAGGCAGTGCAGGCATGGCAGAGGCCTAGGGCGCGGTACTCCTAGGGTTGGGGATTAGGGTTTTCTAAAAATTTTTTGTTGTTGTTGGGCTAGCTTTTATTTTTGTTTTGGGCCATGGGCTACATTGGGCCTGTTATTTTCCTTTGTAATTGGACTGGCATTCTAATTGGGTTTTAATTTCGGCTTGATTTTGGTTTGGGTCATATTGGGCCCCGGGCAAAAACGAGTCATTACAATGTGTATTGGATTGAATTGAATATGAATTGTATTAAATTGAGCTAAATTCATTTGTATAGATCCTGATAGACCTAGTACGGAATTGGATCGAGGAAAAGAAAAAGTATCAGATTAGTAGCTTACAAATCTACGAACACTTGTCGAGGTAAGTTCATGTAACTAAATTGTATGTTTATATGTTTAAATTGAATGTTATGTTTGTGAAATGTATAATTGCTATGTATGTTTTTGATCATATATTCGAAAATATTTGACAAGTACCAAGTCCTGTTTGAACCTATGAAATTCGATGGATACAAATGACATTGTCATTAAGGGTTCCTGATTGATTGTTGTCCTGCATGTGTTGTGGACACACTATAGCTCTTATGAGCGTCCTGTTATTTGGCTTTCACGAGCTTCTCGAATTTGGCTCTCTTGAGCTTCCCGTTTATGGCTCGATGAGCTTCTCGATAATTGTCTCACAAGAGCTTCCCGTTATACAGCTCACATGAGCTTCTTGTTACATGGTTGTTAGATCAAGACAAGTATGATCATTTTCTGTGGAAACACAAAAACAAAAAGATACATCAATATTACAGAGACTAAAAAGTTCAAAGATCAGTAAAAAAACAAATAAAACCTGCAAATCACACCATCTCATCAGCCGACCGCAAAAGAAAAAAAAAATCATACCATGATAGTAAGAAATTGCTCGTGAAATGCACCCAAAATAGGACGTCGTACACTCTATTAACAATTCTTCTTAATGTATTTTATATTAAAATTACAACATATATATATAAAGTTACTACTTTTACTATATATTGGCACAGCAATATTTATGTGTGATAAAAAAGTAAAAGGGATCAAATTATCTTATTATAAAAAATCTTGGCAGACTGTCTTTTGATGATTATACAAAATTATTAATAATATCAACAATTGGCTGAGTATTAAGCATATCAAATATTTGATCAGATATAAAAAAAATAGTAACGATTATTTATAATGTGTTTCATGTAAAATCAATCAAAATTTATTAATATTTGACGTCTATTACACTATAAATTACTAAAATACTCTACAAAGGGAAAAAAAAGAAATCTAGTAATTATTGTTAAATGAAAATGGAAAAAAAAGTTGTAGCCGTAATTGTAGTAATTAAATATCTAAAATGCTATATAAAATTGATATATAAATTTTAATTTAGTGCAAGTATATACATGAAACTTTGATTGTGGTTCAACTATATACATGAAACTATAGTTTTATCCAATCACACACATGTAAAAATATTTACATCAAACTTTTTTGTATTGCAATAAATAAATATAAAATGTTGCTATATCAAAATTATGTTAATAATTTGTAAAAATTGAATCAAATCAAAATTTCATATATAAAGTTGCACAAAATCAAAGTTTATGGATACAATTATACACTGAATCAAAGTTCATACATAATTTTGAGACTTATTTCATTTTAGGAACATAAATGTTATGTTTAATTAGCTAATAAAATTTAATTACGAAAAAGTAACATAAAACAAATGAGTAGGTCATACATAAAGCAAAGAAACATACTGAATTAGAAATACTACTAAGTTTTTTCTTTCTTTCTTTTTCACATTTGATTGTTAGGTCTTCGTAAATTTTAAGATATTTATACACAGAACTAAGAGGAAAGGAGTTGCAATCATCCATATCCAAACTTGCATCGACTGCACATATTGTATAATTTTCGTAAAAGATTTGTTGGACGAAAAGTTTTTATCCTCTTCTCCCAACCAAAGTGGTGCGATTGTTGTTCTCACACTCAAAATTCTAAGTCATAATAACCACACTGGGGAGGTTGGTTTTTTTATGTGGAAAACTGATATTCAAATTCCCCCAGAAAGTAGAGCCGCAGTCTTGGTTAATAAGATGCCTAGCAAAACAAACAGCAGGAAATAGAATTACAAATAAAGCAAAAGCGGGCAACAATGTCAGTTTTGCTTTTAATTTTGGCCTTTGGGTAGGGAAGATGAATAATAATGGGAATTAACGATTAAGTTTCTAACTAAATCAGGGAAATATATAAGAAAGCTTCAGTGGGAGAAGAAGAATTAATGGGGACACAAGACTTTGACTCTTCAGCTTTAGTTGGGATGAATATTTTATTTTTATTACATATCTTACACCTTTTATTCTCTCTTAATTTTTTTCTTTTCTGGGAAACACCTCAATCAAAGTACATTTAGTTCCAAGAAGAGAGCCATGGTTATCTCACCAGGAGGACCAAGGGGCCAAGACTTTAAAAAATAAATAAATTCCTTAAGTATAAAGAAATTAGATTTTCAATTTAGTATATATAAAATACATGTAAATAAGATCTTACAATTATTTAAGTTTATTTATTATCAAATTAATATTTAAATATTAGATATGATAATCATTTAACCTTATGTTTTATCAAAATAATATTTGATATTACTTTGTATTAGTTTATTAAATTAAATTAAAATATTACTAAATATTGTTGTTACCGAATGAATATTTAGATACTACTTAATATTAATTTATCAAATTAAAATTAAAAATATTACTAAATTTATCATAAAATTTTATAACTATATAAAGAAATCTAACTAAAAAATTATCAAATTAAATTAAATTTAAAAGTATTACTTGGTATATTGTTAGTGAAAAGGAAAAAATTCAGAAGCAGAGTAAAGATAATTACATGTGTCCATTTATTTAATTTTAAATTTTTTAGAATAAAATTTCATAAATAAATAAAAATGAGAGAAGAGAGAGAATCTAAGCCACAAGCACTTAAGCGCTCAACCAAAATTTTATTTTAATGCACATTATATATTTTTATTTTAATATATGTAATTTATTATTTTCATAGTTGCTCGTATTAATATTGTTATTAATTAAATTAATATCACAAATTAACTCGACACTAACTCACAATTGAAGATTATATCACAATAAACAATTATAGGAAGATTGGAAGCATGTTCGGTCAGCAGTGGATGCATAAACCTTTCTATGTAAGTTGAGTTCTCCCAACTACAATGATTGACCAAAACAATGCGAGTTCGTCAGAGTCTTTTTTAAAGAAAAATAAAAGTATTATGAGACCCACTAAGTCAATGCAAGTCAATTCTTCTTAAAAAAAAATATAAAAACAATTGAGGCTCTGGTTTTGACCCACTACGCCTCCTTTTGCATCAATTCATAAGAGATTTTGTTGCCAAGGAGCTTGAGAATCCTATAAAGGTATCACTTCAATGATATAAAGCTACATAAATTTTAGTTGTCTTTGAGATATTTTCATAAAAGCATGTGCAAAATCTTGTAGATTTTAAACAAACTCGATTGTCTCAATATTATTTATTTAAAATCAAAAGCACTTTTTTTTTTAAACAACATCCAACAATGTATTTTGCTCGTCCCGCAATTTATTTTTAAACATTTATTTGAAAAGAACCAAATAAAAACTATTATATAATTTTATAAAATTTACAACATATCCAACATTTAAAGCACAAAGAAATTAGATATGTCAACAACAAAATAATAATGCCAACATTCTCAAATACAACAGCAAAACTATTCTAAAAACAAAATATAAGACATCACACCTAGAGTGTAGAAATACTTGGATTTTAATCATTATAACAACGAAAAAGAAGACAAGACATCCAGCTTCCTCATCATAATGGATTCTCCTCTGAGTCACCAATAGCCTTTGCAATGCAATAACACAAGAAGAGGTTATTGTGATAGCAACTCTTATAAATATTCAAAAATTAACTTTTAGATGCATCATATGTCTTAATCTAAGACAGAATTTATCCAAATATGAAAAACCTAACCAACTCAACTCAATTCAACCCAACCTCAATCTATCTATATGTAGTTTACTTTTAATTTATATATAATTTCAATTATGATTTAAATTTAAATATTTTTAACAAAATTTTAAATACTTAATATTGAACAAAAATAGTATTAATGAAAATTTACAATTATGAACAATAACTTAACATAAAAATCTTTGGTTTTAAGAATAAAACTTCATAAATAAAAAGACAACTTTTTCTTTTTAAATTTTAAAAGGACAAATACCAAAACTATACATAAATTATGGTTTAATATGTAATTGTATACATGAACTTTGATTTTATGTAATTTTATACATGAAATTTTGATTTGATCCAATTTTTATAAATTACTAACACAATTATCGTTATAACATCATTTTATATTTATATATTGCATATATAAATAATTATATTTATCCAATATAAAATAAATTGATGTATTTATTTCTTTAAATGTCTATGATTAAATCAAAATGAAAGTTTCAAATATACATTTGAATTACAATTAGAGCTTCATGTGTATAATTGGACCAAATTGAAGTTCATGTATACAATTATACATCAAATTAAAATTCATGTATAATTTTGAGGTTTATCTCTTTCTAAAATATATAGAAACATTGGCAAACAAATTTCAACTGTTTAATCTTTTCATTTTATGGTCTAGCCTTGATTTGTTTATTTATTTGAACTTAGGAAGAAGGTTTGAAGTTATTTCTCTCAACAAATGAATACATCCATACTATGTTTATGAGTTTAATTGAGTTGGTGCTATTGTCACTTATTAATTAAGTCTCAATTCAGTTGTAAAATTATTAAAAAGTTCATTATTTTCAAAATGAAAAGAATATTTTTGAGATTTTTTATCTTTTATATGAACTTTATAAAAATACATCCATTTAACAAAATTTAAACTCAAATATCATAATTTACCTCTTATCATTAATCTATACCAACTTCAGTGAGGAGGACCAAGACGATGCAAGTCTCAAGTCTTCTTTGAAACACAAAAATATTTAAGTGGTTAAGAGCGACAAGCCTTATTGGTCCTTGTGGGTTATGTAAGTCAATTGTAGAGAACGGTTGTTGGATATTTCTAAGAAGTAAGTTAATAGTTAGAACGGTCAAGGAAGGCACATTCCATCCCAATCCAAGCATCATGTTAGATAAGACTACTTCAATATTTTTAAATGTCCTTTTAATATATTTATAAGTGTTTTCGTCTATTTTACATGAATTTAAAATATTGCAAATTAAATTTTATTTAATTAAATTTAAACTTAAAACTAAATTTTCATTTTAAATTTAAATTTTAATTATCCAAAACAATTGACTTAAATTAATTCAAAAACTTGAATTTAGAATTACATTAATAGATTTCAAATTCGTTTCATTTTAAATGAAGTCAATTTAGTATTAAGATGACCATAGATCCAATTCTAAAAAAAAAAATTAAGTCTTTGGTCTGTTATCGACCCAACCCTCAAAAGCTAGTTTTTTTTCTTATTAAAAATAATAAAATATTAAAAATATTTTTAATTAATATTTTATAGTTAAATTTAATTTTTAAAAATATTTCTTTTACTATTTAAATTAAATTTGAACCAAATCGATCTAAACACAAAAATACTTATCCGAGCCTAACTCAAATCGGATTACACGGGGTCATAAGTGTAGTTTAGCAGAGTTTGTTGAAAATGAAAGGTGTGTAAAGTTGAATGATTAGATAGGGATTTGGAATTCATTTATGACAATGAAATTGAGGGTAGGTTTAATTTTTTAACTAATAGAAGATGTGATTGAAGCCCGTTCTTTTACGAATTTTGGGCTCTCCCGCTTCATCACCCATTCATTTATTTTAATTCTTGGCAGTGTGCGGCCCACTAAATTTATTTTAATTCTACATACCTTCGGTATTGTTATTTAGGGACAGTAAATTTTGACCCCTAATCTTGATAGTTAAGTGCACTTCAGTACATGCTTGTTTTGGTCTATTTTGACACTTGAATTTGAATATTAGGCATATTTTAATTTCTGAACTTAAAAAATATGAAAGTTTTATGATGCGACTCTATAGGATTCTGCTACATCATCTCTTGAAAATTAAAAAACTTTTTATATAAAATTTTAGAGCATGACGTGGTACAATTTGTAAGTGCCACGTCCATTATTTTAATAATCGGATTGGTGGTTGAATCAATCAAACAATTAATTTTCGGTTCAACCAGTTTGATAAGTTTGATCGTCGGACCAACAATAATTAAATAAATCATTAAACATTCATAAAAATCTAAAAAAATAAAAGAAAATTTTGTTAAACTGATTAATCATGGTCAACAACCGGGGGTTTTCTCAATTTTTTATTTTTACCAATTTCAAGCAATTTCTTATTAAATTGATTCAACTTCTTTGTTCAAACCACTATACCAATCGATTCTTGGTCTAATCGGTTTGATCATTATCCCATGTGAGATATTAAAATAAAAATAATTACCCTCTTTCAAATCACTTGCAAAAAACTCTAAAAATTCGGGATAAAACACAAAAAAATTTAAGATCCAAAAGGAAATAAATGCATTTGAAATGTTATTTGTACGGGTAGTAATGTAGCCAATTAGTCTAGATAGGTTCTAAATCAATTGGTTTGATTCAGTGTAAAGACTAAATTATAGTAAACTTTATTTGCTTGATTAATAAAATTTATTTAAAAAGAACCAAATGAAAGCCACTATACTACTTTATAAAGTCGACAACACATCCAACAGTCAAAGCACAAAGAAACTAGATATGTCAACAATAAACAATAATGCCAACATTCTCAAACATGGCAACAAAAATGTTCTAAAAAAAAGAAATAGTTCATCCCACCTAGAGTGTTGAAATATTTGGACTCAAATCAATATAACAACAAAAAAGGAAACAAGACATCCAACATTCTCATCACAATGTATTCTCCTCTGACTCACTAGTAACCCCTGCAATGCGATAACACAATTAGAGACTATGTGATAGCAACTCTTATAAATATTCAAAAATTTAACTTTCAGACACATCTTGTCTTAATATAAGGTAAAGGATTCATTCAAACATGAATATTTTAACCAATACATCTCAACTCAATTCAATTGAACAAAACTAAATTGACACGAAAATCTACTCAGGTAGAGTACTTTTAATTTATATATGATTTCAATTATGGTTTAAATTTAAATATTTTTTAACAAAAATTTAAATATTTAGTATTGAACAAATAATCAAATTGATGAAATTTTATAATTATGAACAATAACTTAACACATAGGTAAAAGTTTTATTTTTTTACTTAATAATATTATTAGCAATCGGACATTATTAACAATAAAATACTTATATATATATATATATAAGGCAAAATAATACAAAGCCAAAAGGTGAGATAATGAAGTAAAATGTTTCTAACCTTATGCAGTATCTGAACTTGTTATAATAACATTATCCAATGACATACTTGACTCATCATAAGATTTCTCACAGCTATCAACCTTCATTGATGTTTCAAGAGGAAGTTGATGGAATGGCTTAGGAGGCATTTCAAGGAGTTCAACATCAGATTCAAGCATCTTCAAGACTTGATTCATTGAAGGACGATCATAAGGAAGTAATTGTATACACCAAAAGGCTATTATTATCATCTTCTTCACCATTGCTTTTTCATCGTCAGAAACATCTCCCAACTCTAAGTCCTCTCCTTGATCCAATTGGTCATAAATCCAAGATGGAAAATATATTTGACTAGTGTGGTCAGCAAATGCATTCACATTCTTTCTCCTTCCAACTATTTCCATCAATAACATTCCAAAACTATAAACATCGGCTTTGTATGAGATGCCTCCAAGATTTTTGTAAACCAATTCAGGAGCAATATATCCTATTGTTCCTCGTGCTGTAGTGAGAGAGACAATGCTATCATCTACTGAATACAATTTAGCAAGGCCAAAATCGGAAACTTTTGGATTAAAATTCTCATCAAGAAGAATATTGTGTGGCTTGATATCAAAATGTAAGATTTGCATGTCACATCCTTGATGCAAGTAGTGAATTCCTTGAGCCACCCCAAGTACAATATCAAACATTTTTTTCCAGCCCAAAGTGTTCTTATTTTCTTCTGTAAATATGATTTTATCTAAAGATCCATTAGACATGAAGTCATATACCAGAGCTTGCTTTGATCCCTCCACACAAAATCCAATAAGTTTTGCCACATTAGCATGATGAATTCTCCCAATAGAAGCAAATTCATTTATAAAATCTTGGCCATTACCCTTTGACTTGCCCAACAATTTTATTGCCACATGATGGCCGCTACGAAGCTTTCCTTTAAACACTGAGCCATAACCTCCTTCACCTAATTTATCTTTAAAATTTTTAGTCATTTTTTTAATTTCTTTAAAAGAATACCTTATTGGCACCAGATTATTTTGGCTTTGAAGGAACTCTTCAATCGTATCATCCATGGATAAATGTCTTCTTCTCCATTTGTACGTGACAAGAGCAAGCAAACAAATGATCCCAGGAAACGGCCTCAAAAAGATAATTCCACCTTTCAAGAAATATAATGTAACACGTTGACATTAATCAAATAATATATAACTTACATTCTCAGAAAAAAAGTATATAGTGTGATAGTTTTATGTTAACTAGTATTTGAGAGAGTTGCATATTTCACTAGTCTATGAACTTAACCGAGAGTAGTCTGAATTATATGTTATGTTTTTGTCATTAGCAGGTATATCTCAACAAATTAAAATTCAGAATTTCAAACACAAAAGGAGTAAATCATGCAAAGTGGAAACCAATTATTCTAACCTCACACATTCCAATAGATCAGGGTCATGACATTCACCCAAATTAACACATTCGTAACCCCATCCAATTAGCAAATTCTAAAGAAAGAACAGGATCCTTAACCATGAAGGATACTCAACTGTTGTTCCTATTCATGCCAAATAAACTTGAAGAAGGACAAATTAAAAATATAATAACCTTCAAATTTCATAAATGAAACAAAATCTAGATCACAACCAAAAGATGCAAGAGAACCCCCAAAAAACAGATTTGATAAATTCAAGAGCTAACTTTGTTGAATGTTTTAGCAAAATTAATATCCACCAAACTTATAACCTGTGAAAGTTCTAAACAATACCATTATGAAAACAAACTTAGGTAAAACTCTAACATCTTTCTTAACTTGACAAGAAAATTTCTTTCATATAGAAGAAGATTGTATTCTGCAGTCAAAATCCTTAAAGAGTGCCATAGGTTTCTTAGTTTTGCAGTGAAATTAAATATAAACTTGTATAATATGATAGGCTCCTTATTCTTTTTTTTCCCCAGATTATAGCTAATATTTGTTCTCAACTAGTGCTAGAAATTGAATCGGTGCAAATGCAAATGTGCAAATCTAAAATTACATATACCTGTTATTGCCAAACAGAGAATATAAGTTCCTGTTAAAAAACCACGAATAAAAACGAAATATAGTTATTTCAAGAGAGCAACGAAATAGCAAAATCAAAGCACTTCTAATGAATTTTGGGAAGCATACTGCTTGGTCGAGACAATGAATCGTAGCCATGGAAAAGGAAATGTACAAAGCAGTCCATATAGTTTCTGAAGGCATATTTCAAGCTTGACAATCTGAATTATATATTCAACAAATCAAAGTAAAATTAATAAAGGGGTGTAAAGGAAAATTCCAAATTTGTGTAAAAAAAAGCAATGGAAGGTAATTTAAAACATTATATTCTGTTTTGTGGTATATGCTCAAAAAAATTACAACAATTCTTTACATATTTTTGTTTGCAAAAAGTATGCAACATGTATTACAGTATAAGAGTTTTAGGTAACAAAACTATTTAATATAATGAAAGGTGAGATAAAATGAATTAATCCAAAAGTATATATTATAGCATTAAAAGAGTTTTTGCAAAAAATTAAACTCATCCACAATGGTGGAATAGTTACGTACTAGTACTACCAACTAAATTGAAAATTCATCAAAATTAAAATGAAAGTAAAAGAGAGACATTATATTTTAAGAAAGTTTGCTGAATTTAGAAACATTGTGGCTGTAAAAACATAATCAAATATAATTGCCCAAAAGAAGACAAAACAGCAGAGGCAGATACTAAATTAGAAATGCTTTTTGTTTTTTCTTCATTTGATTGTTAAATTTTCATAAATTTTAGATGCAAAATAATGATACTTGATTAGCATCCTAAAATTTAATTGCGAAAAAAAGTAACATAAAATAAAAGAATAAAAAAAGCAAAGGTAGACGCTGTAACTAAAAATTCCAGTCTGATGCACACTCAAAATGCAAACTGAAATTATTAAAGAAACTTACATGTCTTTAAACGAAACTTTGTTTTGATAGTAGTAGCAACTCTGGTAATCGCATCTATCCCATTCGACCCAAAAACCCACTAATAGTTTTTTGTAGATATCCAGCGTAGACATGCCTAGTATATTATCAATCATAATTGGAACCTCGGCTTCGATAGTGCAAGCTTGATTGATATCAGACGGGCGGGTGTTTCCATTTAAAAAATAGAAATGAGAAGTTGGAAGGGAAGAGGAGGTATTGGATTTGATGGTACAACGAGAAGCCTCGATATAGAGTGATGATTTTATAGGTTTCGTGCAATTCATAACATAAATAATGTTAACCTCTAACCTTCCATCATAATAATATTTATTATAATAATAATTATTAGAAGAAGAAGAAGAAAGGGAAAAAGATAATAGTTCAGGATAATGAAAATAATAATATACAGAACTAAGAGGAAGGGAGTTGCAATCATCCGTGTCCAAGCTCGCATCAACCATTCGTATTGTATAATTTTCGTAAAAGATTTGTTGGATAGAAAATTTCCCTTCTTTATCGACCAAAATGGTGCGATTATTGTTCTCACACTCAAATTCAAAGCCATAATGACCACACTGGGGAGGTTGGTCTTTTAATCGGAATGGAAAACTGATATTCAAATTCCCACAGAAAGTAGAGCCGCAGTCTTGGTTAATAAGATGCCTAGTAAAACAAACACCAGGAAATAGAATTACAAAAAAAGCAAAAGCGGGCATTAGTTTTGCTTTTAATTTTGGCATGCTAAAATTTTGGGTAAGGAAGAAGAACAATAATGGGGGTTAATGATTAAGTTTCCAACTAAATCAGGGAAATATGTAAGAAAACTTCAGTGGGAGAAGAAGCATTAATGGGGACACAAGACTTTGACTAGTCTTCAGCTTTATTTGGGATGAATATTTTATTTTCGATCAATTTTTTACACCTATTTTTTTTATTTTTTTTCTGGGAAACACCTCAGTCAAAGCACATCTGATTTCAAGAAGGTTATGTCACCAAGTTATTTGTCTAATGCATCTGTATTGTTTAAGAGTTTAATCTTTTCATTTTATGGTTGATTTGAATATTTATTTAAACTTAGAAAGGAAGGTTGAAAGTTATTTCAGTAATGCATTTAAGAATTTAATTGAATTAATGTCATCTGTTTCAATTTAATTGTGAAATTATAAAAAATTATAATTTGTGCAAAATAACAAATATTATTTTAAGAGTATTTAGGAGCAAAGTTAGAAATATTTATAGGACCGTGATATTTATATGAAGTAGACGTATGAATAAAGTGTTTTAAATTGAGGTAGTTTTGATCACCCAAATCAAAATTTAAAAAATAAAACAGGTTAAATGCTCAATCTATATTAGATATTGCAATTATTTAAGTTCATTTTTATTAAATTAATATTTCAATACTACTTCATTTTTAGATATGGTAATCATTTAACCTTTTTTACTAAATTAATATTTAGATGCTACTTTGTATTAGTTTATCAAATTAAACTAAGAATGTTACCAAATATATTTTACCAAATTAATATTTAGATACTACTTTATATTACTTTATATTAGTTTATTAAAGGGCCTATTACGGGGATCATATCCCCTTTGGGGTGCCTTAGAAGGTTTCCGACAACATTTGCTTGTTCTGTCGGACCCTCGTGTAAAATGGGACATGAGTCCGTTGGGTGGTCTAACATGGCACACATTCCACATAACCGTGCTGGGCTTGTTTTATCTGTAAGTAAATTTTGAACAACGCTAGTAAGCTTATCACATAACCGTGCTGGGCTTGTTTTAACTATAAGCAAATTTTGAGCAACGTTAGTAAGCTTTTCAATTTTGTCTTCTAGAGATAGAGAACTTAACCTATGATCCCGTCTCGTAAGTTCTATAGCCAGTCGAAATTGTTGAGTATTTGTAGCCATGGTTGAAATCAACTCACTCACTCTCTGGGGCGTCATATTAACAAGTGCCCCTCCACTAGCAGCATCTATCATTTTCATTTTCATCGGGAGTAATCCCTAATAGAAATATTACAAGAGTGAATGTTCAATCAGTCCATGTTGTGGGCAACTTGCACACAACTTTTTATATCGCTCCCAGTAATAATAGAACGATTCAGTCTCCTTTTACCGAATTCTTATGATATCCCTCCTTAATTCAACTACTCCAACTGCTAGAAAGAACCTGTCAAGATATAAACGAGACATGTCAGACCATGTATTGACAAAACTTAGAGGTAAATAAAATAGTCATTCTCTAGCAGAATCTGCTAAAGAGAAAGCAAAAACACAAAGTTTAATCTGATCATCGATTACTCCCTGAGGTTTCATGCTTGTGCAAACCATATGAAATTCCTTGAGATGGGTATGTGGATTCTCATTTGTAATCCACAGAAGGTAAGCAATAGATAAATCAGGTCTGATTTTAACTCAAACGGTGTTCCTTCCGCCGTATAAGTTATAGATGGGGGAGGTTGTTCATCTAGGATTGCTACGAGTTGGCATATAGTTTGCTCTACCATATCGTCTAGTTCGTCGAATGAAAGAATGTCCTCAATGTAAAATCCTATTTCAAACCGGGGTTATGGTCGTTTATTGCATCGAGTGGCTTCTCTTCGCAGTTTTTGAGCCAAATTCTCTATTTCTGGTTCAAATTCTAGAGACCCCGGTTCTGACACGGTCATAAGGAAAACAAACAAAAATTTAAAAAAATAATTTCAATCCCCGACAACGGCGCTAAAATTTGATGGGTGTCAAAACCACTAAATAAATTAATTCCTACAATAAAATAACTCTAAACAGTAGTAAAGAGTAGTAAGGTCGATTCCACAGGGATTGGTGATTATGATCAACTTTTGTGTTTTTCTTATAAACAGAATTTATGTCGCCCCGATAATCGTGGCAATAGACATGCCCACGACTCCAAACGACCTGCTGGAAAAAAAAAGAAATTAGGGGAGTTTCGAAATGTTTAGAAATTAAATAATTGAGACAACATAAATAAACAATTAAATAAATTAGAAATTAAATTAAATTAGAAATTAAATTCAAATTTTGTAAACAGAAATAATAAGCCTTAGCCTTAGACTCAGTGAATTTCGATTTCTGAACTGATCCTCGAAAATTAGTTTTCTCCTCCAAACAAAAAGCTACTTATAGCAGCTAGAACGTCCTAACTGTCAATTCTTCCTCTCGTAGTTGATTTCGGTACTACCTACAAACCAACCCTTATTGATGATCTAATCAGAATACACGTGTTCGCAATTCAAGATTCCGATAGCCTTACGTTTTGAAGAACCCAACTCGAATTAACGGCCTCAACCGTGCTTGATGTTTAAATTTAATCACTATCTCCCTTGATTTGTTCGCGAAAATCTGAATGCAGCACGGCCGACTCGTCTCTCCAATTGTCCGCCAAAACAACTCCAACCCAACACGCTTTTTGAATTGAAATCGAGTTAACTTTAAGGAATGAATTTGTCAATCCCGATAGTTCGGAGAGATGGTGAATACTGATTTGAAGAATTTTTAGTGCGGATACGTTTCTTACGATTCCTAACTGGAAAGAATACCGGCCTAAAGCTAATTTAAAATTAGTGAAGCCTGAAATTAATCATACTTTGGTTGGTTATAGAAGTGGATTTGAATGGAAATGGTGGTAGGTGAAAGGGGAAGGGCTTGGGAAACAATTAAGCTAAAACATTGAAATGAAAACAAAAGTTGGCAGAATGCCTGCACTCTTACACGCAAAGTAAGAAAGAAAATAAAATGATTTTTTTTCTATTCAATTGCCAAGTAAATCAAGGTGTATTTTTTCAAGTTCACCATGGCACCTATTTATACATAAATAATATGCTAAAATTAAGCTAGTCTCACCTACCCACTAATTACATGAAATAAATATCAGATTTCTTTTCTAATTTTGGCTTTTATAAAGTCAAAAATCTTATCAGTCCCTAAATGACTCTAAATTTCTGATTCGACCCCTCTTCAATTGCTTATCCTTCAATTTAATCATTTTCTGCTTGTTTTCAAATTAAAACATCTGAATTTCATTCTGGCAATATTTAAACATACAATTCACCAATTAGCAAAAATTAATTCAAGAACAAATTGATTTGAGTAGTAAAATATGCAAAATAAATATACTATCATTATAATAATTTTATATTCAAATGGTTTAATCTAACTACTTATTTTGAATTTCATTGTCATGAAAATATACAATTTATTATGATTAATTTTAAAATTAGTATTTGGAACATTGTAAGTAAGATTAAGATGATCACATGTCCATTTATTTATTTATAGATTTTAAATATAATTTAAAGACCACTTGTTATTATTTAACTTTTGCTTGTGGAATTTTTCTTTCTATCAAACAATAATCCTTAAAATCATTATCTAAAAGGAAAAATATTAATATTTAAAAGGAATTTTAATAAAAGTCAATGCAAGTATTAAGTCTTCTTTGAAACACAAAAAACATTTAAGTCGCGAAGAGCGACAACAACCTTTAATTAAACAAATATAATGATAAGGAGATATATATCTGGTTTTCTTTTGGACGTATAATACTTGTCTACTTAATTTACTTAGTTGATTATTTTATTTATAAATTAATAAAATGTTAATATTTTTATTTCAAATGAAACATTATAATGTCAAAATATTTTATAAAAATACTTTTTATTGTTGTGTCCTGTCATCCTTATTTTTTAAAATTATCATATTACTGTGTTCATATCATATCGCATCAGTATTACATGTTTGTGTCCGTGCTTCAGTAAATAGTTTTTAAATGTTATTTTAGAATAATTATATATGTCTTCATTTATTTTGCATGAGTTTAAAATAATAAAATTTAAATTTTGAATATAAATTCTAATTAATTTGCATAAAAGAATATTTAACTAAATTTAGATTCAAATCTAAAATCTAAATTTAAATTTTAATTATCACAACAATCAACTTAAATTAATTCAAAATCTTAAATTTGTTTCATTTTGAATGAAGTCTGGCTTAGCACAGTTGAATATCAAAGGTCTGTAAAAGTTGAATCATTATATATGTGCTTCGAGTAATTACTTATTTCGCCTGAATTGAAGCCCAATTTTTTTTTTTTTTAGGAATTTCGGGTCTCTTTAGTTACTTTTTGAATCATTAAATATTGCAATTATTTAAATTTATTTTATCAAAAAATTTAGAATAAAACTTCATAAATCAAAAGATCATGAGAGAAGAGGAGAGAGACCTAATCCTAATTCTTAGTTATGTCTTTGAAATATTTTCATAAAGGCATGTGCTAAAACTTTTAGATTCTAAATAAGTTGGATTGTTTCAATTTTATTTATTTAAAATCAAAACTACATTTGTTTTTAAACAACATCCAATAATATATTTGGTTCATTTAACCATTTATTTTAAACTATATTATTTAAAAAAATCAAATAAGAATCACTAAACAACTTTATAAAATCAACAACACATCCAATATTTACGGTGCAAAGAAACTAGATATGCCAACAACAAAATAATATTGTCAACATTCTCATATACGGCAACAAAATTGTTCTAAAAGCAAAAGAATGCTAAATGAATAAAATTGTTTATTATTGTTTTGCCATTAATCTTAAGTTGGTGTAGGCTTAATTTACGACTCTACATCAATATTATTAATACTAAAAATCTTATCACACGTATTTAGAATAAAGTATTTAAGATAATACACAAAATGATAAAAGTATAATTTAAAATTATTAATAATAATATATTAAATATATATGATATTAAAATAAAAATATTAGAATTTTGATATACAAAATTTATATAGAAATATTTATTAAAGTTTTACATCAAGTTAAAAATTGAAATTGGTAAACGTCCGCACTTCAAAAATCATTTTGATTTTATCATTGTTAATAACTTTCTATCGATTTACAAAAATAATAATCAAAATACACACAATATCTCACAAAAACATTTTGTGTTAAAATAAAGATTTAGTTCTTGTTTTCGGAATCGTATCAAGTCGGTTTGATAAAAACTATTAATGTATCGGTTTAAAGAGAAGTAAAATATAATTGACCCGTGAGCCTATATAAACTAGTTGAATTAATTTAAAATCAGTTAAATTAATGATTGAATCAATTGAATCATATTTTATAATTTTAATATTTTTTAGTATCACAAATTTTAATAAATTATTTAATTTGAACTAGACGAATCAAAACAAATGGTTTAACTAGTTTAGCCAAGGTTGTTTGAATGGAACTAAATCGATTAGTTATATCAATTAGATTGGAAACCTATAAGGGTGTTGATTCAAAAATAAAATATTGAAGCAGTTAATTCGAGGATTGATACAAATAGATTGAACCAAATAAAAAATTAATTAAGCTGAATTTTAGTATTTTTATTTTAATAATTTATTTAATCAATAAGATTAATTAGAACAACGAACCAATGATTTAAATTTCATCATAATCTAACTCTAAAAATTGTGGATTTGAGCGCTCCCAAATTTTCCTTCGCCTTATCTCTCTCTCTCTCTCTCTCTCTGCTCTTCAACATCGTGTTTAGATCCGTCCCTCCCATCCTTGAAACATTCCGTTTTTGACCCTTCTTCGTTGAATCTATCAAACAAATTAGGGTTCCGATCTGTTACCTGTTGTGTTCGTTTAATTTTTTTTTTCTTTGCCTCAAAATTTCATCTTCAGAAAAAGAGAGAGAGAGAGAGAGAGTTTTCGATTTTCCTTGATTTTGCTTGAGATTTATGTTCTAATCTGAAATTCATCACCTTAATGATTTGCTATACCGGTTCGATCTCCGTTACGATTGCTTGCTTTTTGTATCGGATTTGGGGTTAAATCCAAGCTTGCGTGTTTTTACATTAAATCAGTAACCATCGGCTCAAACTCTACCCCTCTTTCTATCTGGAAAATTTTTACATTAAAACAAACGGAGTTTGAAAGTTAAAAATTGACATTCCATTGAGTTTAAGTTTGAAAGTTTGGCTCAACTCACCGATTACACCCGCTTACCTGAAGTAGAAGCCCTCATTACATCTATACATCTGTGTGCGTGTGTTTTTCCGCTTCCTCTTCTTTCTTTTGGCCCTGTTTTTTTTCCTCTAAAAGCCTCACCTACAGCTTACTCCGTTCCCTGACATTTGACATTAAAATTACACTGAAAAAGCTCACATGTTCCCCAAACTTCATATATTACTCAAGTTTCGATTCCTTGTCTCCGCATCGAACCGCCACTTTACACAGTCAGACTCTGTTTTACGAATTACCGCCACCTACTGGACGATCTGCCCAAACCAAGTTGAAAGCCCGAATGAAGAAGCTATAGAGCATCCGAGAGGCTCCATCGATATTTTCAAGCAATGGGGTTGCTTTGAAAACGATTTGTTGAAGATCTTTTCACGCCAACCTTCTTTGCGCAACGCTCAAGCTACTCCCCTTTTATCCAAACTCAACTTGCTGAGTAGCTTGGGACTCACCGGTTCCGACATTGTCAAGATGGTCAATTGTCGTCCTCGTTTCTTTTGTTCTCGTATCAATAATTGCTTCGACGAGGGGATTGAGTTCCTCGTTAACCTGCTCGGGTCGCGAGAAATGCTTCATAAAGCACTTGTTAGGAACCCTTCACTCTTGACCTATGATTTTTACAATACCATGAAACCAGTCATTGCATTGTACGAAGAGATTGACATTAGTGGAAATGATTTGATTGCTATGCTCATCTCCGTCCCACATTGATCCCAAGGACTTCTTTCAATGAGGAGAAGATGGAATACATAAAGAAAACAGGGGTTTCAAAAGGTTCCAAAATGTACAAGTACATTGTTTCACTCATCGGAATATCGCGGATCGAGACTATACGTGAAAAGGTGACTAACTTGGAGAAATTCGGATGTTCAGAGGAAGAGATTTGGAGTTTGTTGGGAAGTTCTCCTCTTATTTTGACACTCTCAGTTGATAAGGTTCAAAGGAACATGACATTTGTTTTGGGTAACCATGAAGATGAAGCTGTCTCCAAGAGTGGTGCTTGAGCACCCGTTTTTGTTGTTCAGCAACCTCGAAGCCGTATTGAAACCGCGGATATCGTTGGCTCGGAAACTAAAGAAAATGGAGCTTGATCCGCAGATTAAAGGACCGACCATGTTGACGGCACTGAGGATGACGGAAAATCGATTCTTGAATGTGTTTATTAAATGCCATCCGCAAGATGTGGCAAATGAACTGTTGGTGTTCTATAAACATGCCAAAGGTCTCAAGCCATTGGCCGAATCATCGAAAAAAATACTGCGTAAAGGATTTCCATTTTGAACATTTTCGTTTGTTTGTTTGGTGCTGTCTTCATTTTCCTTTTGTTCATTCATGTCAAGGGATATTTAGATTAAATTTTCAGATTTATAACTTTTATTCTCGAAGGGATAATGTGAGACTCAAAATTTTGGGATATAAAAGGGGATGCCTCTTCGTGTTTCATTGGTGTTCTCTCTCTGCTTATATCCCTTATACTCCCCGTGATGAAGAGGTGAAATTTTTTCTATGTATGATGGCTGGAGGGAATATAGATTATGGAACTCTACCATTATTAACTTTGTACGCTCAATTGGCACCATTGTTGTGGTACAAGTAGAAAAATGTGGGTTAAAACGTGTTTAAAGGCGTATTTTCTTTTTATTAAGAGTTTAAAGGAGATTATGATTTATGAACAGTAATTTTTAAGGTAAATCTTATTCTATATATTTTGACCAATGATTATTTTTATCCTTAATATAAATTTGTGTTAATTTTGGTTTGGATGATGTTTATTATTTTATTAATTACTTTTCAATGCGGATAAAATCTTGCACCAATTAAAATTCATATATTATCATTAATAAAAGATAAATAAATAAATTAAATCTTTTAAATGTCTTTATTAAATTAGTTTCTTATTTATATTCAAAGTTTATTAAATAGTATTATTTTATTTTATATAATTGATGTAAAGTAATATATAGGGCAAAATAATATAAAGCTAAAATGAAGTGAAATGTTTCTAACCTCATACAATATTTCAACTTGTTATAGTACGAGTATCCAATGATTTACTTGACTCATCATTAGAGTTCTCACATGATGTTTCAAGAGGAAGTTGATGGAATGGCTTAGGAGGCATTTTAAGGAGTTCAACATCAGAGTCAAGCATCTTCAAGACTTCACTCATTGAAGGACATGTCAACAACAAAACAATAATGCCAACACTCTCAAACGCAACAACAAAATGTTTTCGAAAAGGAAGTAGGCATCACACTTAGAGTAGTACAGAAATACTTGGATTGTAACCATGAAAAACGAAATAAGATATCCAACATCCTCATCACAATGGATTCTCCTCTGATTCATTAGTAGCCTCTGCAATGTAATAACACGATTAAAAGTTATTGTAGCAGACTCTTATAAATATTAAAAAATTAACTTGTAAATGCATCGATCATGTCTAAATCTAATCTAAGTCAAGGTTGATCTAAACATGAAAATTCTAACCAACTCATCTCAATTGAGTCCAACTAAACCTAAACTAAATTGACACAAAAATCTATTTATATAATTTACTTTTAATTTATATATAATTTTAGTTATGATTTAAATTTATACATTTAATATTGAACAAATAATCAAATTAAAGAAAATTTATAATTATGAACAATAACTTAACACATAGGTAATTAAAGAAAATACTAATATATATATTTATATTTATATATAAGGTAAAATAATATAAAGCTAAAAAGTGAGATAATGAAGTACAATGTTTCTAACCTTATGCAATATTTGAACTCGCTATAGTAACACTATCCTATGGTGTACTTGGCTCATTATTAGAGTTCTCACAATTATGAACCTCTATTGATGTTTCAAGAGGAAGTTGATGGAATGGCTTAGGAGGCATCTCAAAGAGTTCAACATCAGATTCAAGTATCTTCAAGATTTTATTCATTGAAGGGCGATCAGAAGGTAGTAATTGTATACACCAAAAAGCAATTATTATCATCTTTTTCACCATTACTTTTTCATTGTCAGAAATATCTCCGAACTCCAAGTCCTCTCCTTGATCCAATTGGTCATAAATCCAAGATAAAAAATATATTTGACTAGTGTGGTCAGCAAATGCGTTCACATTCTTTCTCCTTCCAACTATTTCCATCAATAACATTCCAAAACTATAAACATCGGCTTTGTATAAGATGCCTCAATATAAAGTGATGATTTTATAGGTTTCGTGCAATTCATAACATAAATAATGCTAACATCTAACCTTCCATCATAATAATTACCATAAGGATAAATATAAGAATAAGAATAAGAATCTACAGAAGTAAGAGGATACGTTTGAAGAATTTTTAGTGTGGATACGTTTCTTACAATTCCTGACTGGAAAGAATACCAGCCTAAAGCTAATTTAAAATTAGTGAAGCCTGAAATTAATCATACTTTGGTTGGTTATAGAAGTGGATTTGAATGGAAATAGTGGTAGGTGAAAGGGGAAGGGCTTGGAAAACAATTAAGCTAAAACATTGAAATGGAAACAAAAGTTAGCGGAATGACTGCACTCTTACACACAAAGTAAGAAAGAAAATAAAATGATTTTTTTTCTATTCAATTGCCAAGCAAATCAAGGTGTATTTTTTCAAGTTCACCATGGCACCTATTTATACATAAATAGTATGCTAAAATGTCTCACCTGCCCACTAATTACATGAAATAAATATCAAATTTCTTTTCTAATTTTAGCTTTTATAAAGTCAAAAATCTTATCAGTCCCTAATGTCTCTAAATTTCTGATTTGACCCTTCTTCAATTGCTTATCCTTCAATTTAATCATTTTCTGCTTGTTTTCGAATTAAAGCATCCGAATTTCATTCCTAACAATATTTAAACATAAAATTCACCAATTAGCAGAAATTAGTTCAAGAACAAATTGATTTGAGTACGTAAAATATGCAAAATAAATATACTATCAGTATAATAATTTTATATTCAAATGGTTTAATCTAACTAATTATTTTGAATTTCATTGTCATGAAAATATACAATTTATTATGATTAATTTTAAAATTATTATTTAGAACATTGTAAGTAAGATTAAGATGATCACATGTCCATTTATTTATTTATAGATTTTAAATATAATTTAAAGGCCACTTGTTATTATTTAACTTTTGCTTGTGGAATTTTTCTTTCTATCAAATAATAATCTTTAAAATCATTATCTAAAAGGAAAAATATTAATATTTAAAAGGAACAAATCAATGAAACTCCCTTTTTTTTTTCTTTTTTCTTTTTTTGAATAAAAGTCAATGCAAGTATTAAGTCTTCTTTGAAAAACAAAAAACATTTAAGTCGCTAAGAGCGACAACAACCTTTAATTAAACAAATATAATGATAAGAATATATATATAATATTATTTGTCTGGTTTTCTTTTGGACGTATAATACTTGGCTACTTAATTTACTTATTTGATTATTTTATTTATAAATTAATAAAATGTTAATATTTTTATTTCAAATGAAACATTATAATGTCAAAATATTTTATAAAAATACTTTTTATTGTTGTGTCCTGCATCCTTATTTTTTTAAAATTATCATATCACTGTGTTCATATCATATCGTACCCGTATTACATGTTTGTGTCTGTGCTTCGTAAATAGTTTTTAAATGTTATTTTAGAATAATTATATATGTCTTCATTTATTTTGCATGAGTTTAAAATAATAAAATTTAAATATAGAATATAAATTCTAATTAGTTTGCATACAAAATTATTTAACTAAATTTAGATTCAAATCTAAAATCTAAATCTAAATTTTAATTATCATAACAATCAACTTAAATTAATTCAAAATCTTAAATTTGTTTCATTTTGAATGAAGTCTGGCTTAGCACAGTTGAATCATTATATGTGTGCTTCGGGTAATTATTTATTTCGCCTCAATTGAAACCCACTTTTTTTTTTAGGAATTTCGGGTCTCTTTAGTTATTTTTTGAATCATTAGATATTGCAATTATTTAAATTTATTTTTATCAAAAAATAGAATAAAAGATGATGAGAGAAGAGGAGAGAGACCTAAGTCACAATTAATCAGCCTTACTCAAATATACCTAATCCTAATTCTTAGTTATGTCTTTGAAATATTTTCATAAAGGCATGTGCTAAATAAATTGGATTGTCTCAATTTTATTTATTTAAAATCAAAACTACATTTGTTTTTAAACAACATCCAACAATATATTTGATTCATCTAACCATTTATTTTAAACTATATTTATTTAAAAAGAATCAAATAGGAATCACTAAACAACTTTATAAAATCGACAACACATCCAATATTTACAGTACAAAGAAATTAGATATAATATTGCCAACATTCTCATATACGGCAACAAAATTGTTCTAAAACAAATGAATACTAAATGAATAAAATTGTTTATTATTACTTTGCCATCAATCTTAAGTTGGTGTGTGGGCTTAATTTAAGACTCTACATCAATATTATTAATACTAAAAATCTTATCACACGTATTTAGAATAAAATATTTAAGATAATACACAAAATGATGAAAAGTATAATTTAAAATTATTAATAATATATTAAATATATACTATATTAAAATAAAAAATATTAGAATTTTAATATACAAAAATTTATATAGAAATATTTATTAAAGTTTTACATCAAGTTAAAAATTGAAATTGGTAAACGTCCGCACTTCAAAAATCATTTTGATTTTATCATTGTTAATAACTTTCTATCGATTTACAAAATAATAATCAAAATACACACAAATATCTCACAAAAACATTTTGTATTAAAATAAAGATTTAATTCTTGTTTTCGAATCGTATCGGGTTGATTTTATCAAAAACCTATTAATGTATCAGTTTAAAGAGACGTAAAAATTTAATTGACCCGTAAACTGTATAAACTAGTTGAATCAATTTAAAAATCAGTTGAATTAATGATTGAATTAATTGAAGCATATTTTATAATTTTAATATTTTTTAGTATCACAAATTTTAATAAATTATTTAATTTGAACTAGACGAATAAAAATAAATGATTTAACTAGTTTAGCCAAGGTTGTTTGAATAGAACTAAATCGACTGGTTATATCAATTAGATTGGCAACCTATAAGGGTGTTGATTCAAAATAAAATATTGAACCAGTTAATTCGAGAATTGATATAAATAGAACCAAATAAAAAATTAATTAAACTAAATTTTAGTATTTTTATTTTAATAATTTATTTAATCAATAAGATTAATTAGAACAATGAACCAATGATTTAAATTTCATCATAATCTAACTCTAAAAATTGTGGATTTGAGCGCTCCCAAATTTTCCTTCGCTTTCTCTCAGTCTCTCTCTGTTCTTCAACATCGTGTTTAGATCCGTCCCTCCCAGCCTTGAAAGATTCCGTCTTTGACCCTTCTTCGTTGAATCTATCAAACAAATTAGGGTTCCGATCTGTTACCTGTTGTGTTCGTTTAAAATTTTTTTTTCTTTGCCTCAAAATTTCATCTTCAGAAAAAGAGAGAGAGAGAGAGAGAGAGTTTTCGATTTTCCTTGATTTTGCTTGAGATTTATGTTCTAATCTGAAATCCATTACCTTAATGATTTGCTATATCGGTTCGATCTCCATTACGATTGCTTGCTTTTTGTATCGGATTTGGGGTTAAATCCAAGCTTGCGTGTTTTTACATTAAATCAGTAACCATCGGCTCAAACTCTACCCCTCTTTCTATCTGGAAAATTTTTACATTAAAACAAACGGAGTTTGAAAGTTAAAAATTGACATTCCATTGAGTTTAAGTTTGAAAGTTTGGCTCAACTCACCGGTTACACCCGCTTACATGAAGTAGAAGCCCGTATTACATCAATACATCTGTGTGTGTGTTTTTTCCCGCTTCCTCTTCTTTCTTTTGGCCCTTTTTTTCCCTCTAAAAGCCGCACCTACAGCTTACTCCGTTCCCTGGCATTTGCCATTAAAATTACACTGAAAAAGCTCACATGTTCCCCAAACTTCATATATTACTCAAGTTTCGATTCCTTGTCTCCGCATCGAACCGCCACTTTACACAGTCAAACTCTGTTTTACGAATTACCGCCTGCGCCACCTATTGGACGATATGCCCAAACCAAGTTGAAAGCCCGAATGAAGAAGCTATAGAGCATCCGAGAGTCTCCATCGATATTTTCAAGCAATGGGGTTGCTGTGAAAACGATTTGTTGAAGATCTTTTCACGCCAACCTTCTTTGCGCAACGCTCAAGCTACTCCCCTTTTATCCAAACTCAACTTGCTGAGTAGCTTGGGACTCACCGGTTCCGACATTGTC
The DNA here is from genome assembly GCF_025698545.1 of Gossypium raimondii. Lineage (NCBI taxonomy): Eukaryota > Viridiplantae > Streptophyta > Magnoliopsida > Malvales > Malvaceae > Gossypium > Gossypium raimondii. The sequence continues at coordinate 3,491,540 of NC_068565.1, forward strand.
AAGGTGGTCAATTGTCGTCCTCGTTTCTTTTGTTCTCGTATTGAGTTCCTCGTTAACCTGTTCGGGTCGCGAGAAATGCTTCGTAAAGCACTTGTTAGGAACCCTTCCCCCTTGACCTATGATTTTCACTGTCGAAATCATTTTTTTAAAAACAAAAATTTAGTTATCGACTTTGAAAACAAAAATTGGAGTCGCCACCGATCCATGATTTAGGTGTGATCGGCTCACCTTAAAAACAAATTTGGTCTACAAAATTTGAGAAAACAGGTTCGAGAGTCAGTTACGTACGAGGAAGGGTTAGCACCCTCGTAACGGCCAAAATCGGTACCAAATTGATTGTTTAATGTCTTGGTGTCAAAAATTTGAAAAGATTTTGAATGAAAACTTTTAACTCATGAATGAATTAAAATGATAAAACATTTTGATTTCAAAGAAATAAAACATTACACCCAGTAAGTTAGGCCACAATATTTTTAAATCTTCAAAATTAAGTTTGTCTTTTGATTTTAAAACTCACATAGTTAAATCTAAGAAGGATATTCGGTTATTTAGGTCGAATGAAGAAAATCGAAACCCAATACGTTAGGGCACAATTTCTCAAAATTCCAAATACCGAATATTGCCTTTTGTTTTAGAAATTCTTATTTCAAGAGGATGAAATGTCATGACCAGTAAGTTAGGACCCGACATCTTTGAATTTCCGAGAATAAGCTTTTATTTGAAATTTGTGTGATCTTATTGAAAAATAAATACTTGGCTTTCTAAATTCGTCGAAAAATAATCGAAATCCAATACGTTAGGACACGATTATTTTCTCGAGAATCATGAAGGCCAAATATTTTAGAAATTTATAAATATGATGACTTTAATGCTTAACAAAAACAAAATATATTTTCTTTAAAAGTATGATAAAATGTTAGTGTATAACATGAAACCATCATTTTAATTTAAATTATATGTATATGTACTCACAAAATAAAATAAGATATATAAGTAAATTTTAAAAATATGTATATATTAAAACATGTATATACAAGTATATGTATATAAAATAATAAAAATAAAAAATATATAAAACAAAAAAACTTATTATAATTTCTAAGAAAATATGTATGTATATATATATGTGAAATGTATGAAAATAAGATAAAAATATAAAAGTATGCATATGTGTATATATTTACAAAGAAAAACAATATATATATATAAATATAATATATAAATAAACTAAGAAAATATATATATGTGTGTGTGAAAATATGTATGTATATAAATGTATATATAAAATGAAATATATAACAAAAACGTAAGTATATATAACCTATAAAAACAATATGTATGTATATAACATAAAGAAGATCTATATATGTATGAATTATAAAATGGAAAAATGTATATATATATATGTAAACTATATATAAAAACTAAGAAAATAATATAATAATGAAATATATAAAATATGCACATGTATTTTAAAACATTTAAAATATATACATATATTTATTATGAAACACAAACATATGCGTGTATATATGTATAATAATAATAATAATAATAATAATAATAATAATAACAGCTTAATAACAATAACAATATTAACAAACTAATATATAATCTAATTTGTAAAAGCAAATACAATGGACTAAATTTGAATCAAAACAAAATTAAAAACACAAAATCCAATTAAAACAGAGGATGGATTTGCAAAATGCGTGCAACATGGAGGGCCAAAAGGGAAATTATTCCCACCCTTCCAAAACGTTGTGCAGCATGAGATTAAAATAAAACAAATTTAATATGTCATGGAAAAATTTGAAAACAAAAAAAAAAACAATGGTTTTGAAATGATGGAAAACATGAAAGGGTTAAAGACGTAAATAACCCATCAATGTTTAAAACCCATTTTAAAATCTAATTAAAACCCCATTTCATTTTCAGCAACAGCAGCCACAAGGGCTGCTTCATCTTCTCCTTTGCTCCTCACACCGAAATCAAGCAACAACGTCAACGGCGCGCCTCTTCTGGTAAGAGTCTTCCCTCCTTCTCTTTATTTTATGTTTTGCACACCCAGAAAAAAGAAAAAAAACAAAGAAATATCGAAGAAAGCGATAAAAATTGAAGATAATCACCTTTCGAAATTGAACTGCTATGTTTTTATTCCTTTTGTATTTCGTTTTACACTGACTTCTTTCTCTCCTTTTTTTTGTTCAATCCCCCCTTGTTACAAAAATCAATTCCTTTTTATCTCCCTCTCTTCCCTTTTACCATTTGCTGTCTGTACTGCCACTTAAATCCATTTTTCGCAGGTATGGAGATCGTGGAGGGCGACGTGGGTGATGGACGGTTGCTGTAACGTGAGGATGACGTGCGATGCTAACTGCTGTTAGCCACTGCTTAGAGTTAGGCTGGGATTTGGGTTAGTGACTTGGGCTTGTAATGGGTTTGGGCTTTAGGCTTAGTTGAGTCCGGGTCAAAAATTGGATATTTCGATTATTTTCTCGAGAATCATGAAGGCCAAGTATTTATTTTTCAATAAGATCATACAAATTTCAAATAAAAGCTTATTCTCGGGAATTCAAAAATGTCGGGTCCTAACTTACTGGTCATGAAATTTCGTCCTCTCGAAATAAGAATTTCTAAAACAAAAGGCAATATTCAGTATTTGGGATTTTGAGAAATTGTGCCCTAACGTATTGGGTTTCGATTTTCTTCATTCGACCTAAATAACCGAATATCTTTATTAGATTTAACTATGTGAGTTTTAAAATCAAAAGACAAACTTAATTTTGAAGATTTAAAAATATTGTGCCCTAACTCACTGGGTGTAATGTTTTATTTCTTTGAAATCAAAATGTTTTATCATTTTAATTCATTAATGAGTTAAAAGTTTTCATTCAAAATCTTTTCAAATTTTTGACACCAAGACATTAAACAATCAATTTGGTACCGATTTTGGCCGTTACGAGGGTGCTAACCCTTCCTCGTCATGTGAATCGACTCCGAACTGTTTTCTCAAATTTCGTAGACCAAATTTGTTTTTAAGGTGAGCCGATCACACCTAAATCATGGATCGGTGGCGACTCCAATTTTTGTTTTCAAAGTCGATAACTAAATTTTTGTTTTTAAAAAAATGGTTTCGACATTCACAATGCCATGAAACTAGTCATTGCATTGTACGAAGAGATTGGCATTAGTGGAAATGATTTGATTGCTATGCTCATCTCACGTCCCACATTGATCCCAACGACTTCTTTCAATGAGGAGAAGATGGAATACATAAAGAAAACAGGGGTTTCAAAAGGTTCCAAAATGTACAAGTACATTGTTTCACTCATCGGAATATCGCGGATCGAGACTATACGTGAAAAGGTGACTAACTTGGAGAAATTCGGATGTTCAGAGGAAGATATTTGGAGTTTGTTGGGACGTTATCCTCTTATTTTGACAGTTATTTTGAAACTCTCGGTTGATAAGGTTCAAAGGAACATGACCTTTGTTTTGGGAACCATGAAGCTGTCTCCAAGAGTGGTGCTTGAGCACCCCTTTTTTTGTTGTTCATCAACCTCGAAGCCGTATCGAAACCGCGGATATCGTTGGCTAGGAAACTAAAGGAAATGGAGCTTGATCCGCAGATTAAAGGACCGATCATGTTGACGGCATGAGGATGACGGAAAATCGATTCTTGAATGTGTTTATTAAATGCCATCCGCAAGATGTAGCAAATGAACTGTTGGAGTTCTATAAACATGCAAAAGGTCACAAGCCATTGGCCGAATCATCGAAAAAAATACTGCGTAAAGGATTTCCATTTTAAACATTTTCGTTTGTTTGTTTAGTGCTGTCTTCGTTTTCTTTTTGTTCATTCATGCCAAGGGATATTTCGATTAAATTTTCAGATTTATAACTTTTATTCTCAAAGGGATAATGTGAGACTCAAAATTTTGGGATATAAAAAGGGATGCCTCTTCGTGTTTCATTGGTGTTCTCTCTCTGCTTATATTCCTTTTACTCCCCGTGATGAAGAGTTGAAATTTTTTCTATGTATGATGGCTGGAGGGAATATAGATTATGGAACTCCACCATTATTAACTTTGTAGGCTCAATTGGCACCATTGTTGTGGTGCAACTAGAAATATGTGGGTTAAAACGTGTTTAAAGGCGTATTTTCTTTTTATTTAAGAGTTTAAAGGAGATTATAATTTGTGAACAGTAATTTTTTAAGGTAAATCTTATTCTATATATTTTGACCGATGATTATTTTTATCCTTAATATAAATTTGTGTTAATTTTGGTTTGGATGATGTTTATTATTATTTTAATTACTTTTCAATGCGTTGCACCAATTAAAATAAATTAAATCTTTTAAACGTCTTTTATAAATTAGTTTCTTATTTATTTTCAAAGTTTATTAAATAGTATTATTTATTTTATATAATTAATGTAAAGTAATATATGGGGCAAAATAATATAAAGCTAAAATGAAGTAAAATGTTTCAAACCTCATACAATATTTTAACTTGTTATAGTACCAATATCCAATGATTTACTTGACTCATCGTTAGAGTTCTCACATGATGTTTCAAGAGGAAGTTGATGGAATGGCTTAGGAGGCATCTCAAGGAGTTCAACATCAGATTCAAGCATCTTCAAGACTTTACTCATTGAAGGACGATCAGAAGGCAGTAATTGTATACACCAAAAGGCAGTTATTATCATCTTCTTCACCATTACTTTTTCATCGTCAGAAACATCTCCTAGCTCTATGTCCTCTCCTTGATCTAATCGGTCATAAATCCAAGATGGAAAATAGATCTGACTAGTGTGGTCAGCAAATGCATTCACATTCTTTCTCCTTCCTACCATTTCCATCAGTAACATTCCAAAACTATAAACATTAGCTTTGGATGAGATTCCTCCAAGATTTTTGTAAACCAATTCAGGAGCAATATATCCTATCGTTCCTCGTGCCGCAGTGAGAGAGACAATGCTATCATCTACTGAATACAATTTAGCAAGACCAAAATCAGAAACTTTTGGATTAAAATTCTCATCAAGAAGAATATTGTGTGGCTTGATATCAAAATGTAGAATTTGCATGTCACATCCTTGATAGTAATGAATTCCTTGAGCCACCCCAAGCACAATATCAAACATTTTTTTCCGGCCCAAAGTGTTCTTATTTTCTTCTGTAAATATGATTTTATCTAAAGATCCATTAGACATGAAGTCATATACCAGAGCTTGCTTTGATCCCTCCACACAAAATCCAATAAGTTTTGCCACATTGGCATGATGAATTCTACCAATAGAAGCAACTTCATTTATGAAATCTTGGCCATTACCTTTTGACTTACCCAACAATTTTATTGCCACATGATGCCCGCTACGAAGCTTTCCTTTAAACACTGAGCCATAACCCCCTTCACCTAATTTATCTTTAAAATTTGTAGACATTTTTTTTATTTCATTAAAGTAATACCTTATCGGCACCAGATTATTTTGACTTTGAAGGAACTCTTCGATTGTATCATCCATGGATAAATGTCTTCTTCTCCATTTGTACGTAACAAGAGCAAACAAACAAATTATCCCAGGAAATGACCTCAAAAAGATAATTCCACCTTTAAAGAAATACAATGTAATACATCAGTACTTGTGAAATTAATCAAATAATATATAACTTACATTCTCAAAAAAGTAAATAATGTGATAGTTTTATGCTGTTTTATAATTAACTACTACTTAAAAGAGGGGCATATTAATTTCACTACTTTATGGAATTAATTTAGAAATAACAGTGATGCCTTGTGTTTACCCTTCTATACCAAATGAAAACCTTTGAAAGGTCATTGAGTACCCAAGAAAAATAATTCCGAATTATATGTTATGGTTTATATTCTAGCAGGTGCACCTCAACAAAGTCAAACTTAGAACTGCACACACAAAGGAGTAAATCATTCAATTTGGATACCAATTATTCTAACCTCACCATGGTCCATCAAGGATACTCAACTTTTATATTCATGTCCAATACACTTGAAGAAGGACAAAGTGCAAATATAATAACCTTCAATCTTTTTAAATGAAACGAAGTCTATAATCACCAAAATATGCAAAACAACCAAAAAAAAAAAACTGGATCGATTGAAGAGCTAACTTTGTTGAATGTTTTAGCAATATGAATAGTCACCAAACTTACAACCTGTGGAAGTTCTAAACAAGACCATTATGAACACAAACTTAACCAAAACTTCAACATCATTATTTACTTGACAAAAAAAAATTTCTTTCGTATAACAGAATAAGATTGTTTTCAGCATTCAAACTCCTTAAAGAATGCTAGATTTCTTCGTTTTGCTGTGAAATTAAATATGAACTTGTATAGTATGATAGGCTCCCTATTCTTTTTCCCCCCCAAGAATATTGCTAATATCTTTTCTTAACTAGTGCTAGAATTTGTATCGGAAAAAATGCAAATCTGCAAATCCAAAATTAACAATACCTGTTATTCCCAAACAGAGAATATAAGTTCCTGTAAAAAAACGAAATATCATTATTTCAAGAGAGCAGCGAAATAGTAAAATCAAAGCACTTCTAAATTCTAATGAATTTTGGGAAGCATACTTCTTGGTATAGAATGATTGACATTGTAGTAGACATGGGGGCCATGGAAAAGGAAATGTACAAAGCTGTCCATATAGTTTCTGAAGGCAAATTTCAACCTTGGCAATCTGAATTATATATTCAACAAATCAAAGTAAAATTAATAAAGGGGTGTAAAGGAAAATTCCAAATTTGTGTAAAAAAAATCATGGAAGGTAATTTAAAGCATTATATTCTATTTTGAGGTATATGCTCAAAAATTTAAAACAATTCTTTACATATTTTTGTTTGCAAAAAGTATGCAACATGTATTACAGTATAAGAGTTTTAGGTAACTAAAATTATTTAATATAATAAAAGGTGAGACAAAATTTATTTAAATTAATTAATCCAAAAAATAAACTCATCCACAACGGTGGAATATTTACGTACTACCAACTAAGTTGCGAAAAAAGGTAACGTAAAATAAAAGAAAAAATAAAGGTAGGTCATACAAAAAGCAAAGGCAGATGTTGTAACTAAAATTTCCAATATGATGCACACTCTAAATGCAAATTGAAATTATTGAACAAACTTACACTTCTTTTAACACATCTGGTTTATAGCAGCTCTGGTAACTGCATGCATCTATCCCATTCGACCCAAAAACCTTCTAATAGTTTTTTGTAGATATCCAGCGTAGACATGCCTATTATATTCTTAACCTTAATTGGCGCCTTCGCTTCAATAGTGCAAGCTTGATTGAAATCAGCTTGATTGAAATCAGATGGACGAGTTTTTGCATCTAAAAAATAGAAATGGGAAGTTGGAAGGGAAGAAGAGGTATTAGATTTGGTGGTACAACGAGAAGCCCCAATATAAAGTGATGAATTTATAGGTTCCGTGCAATTCACAACATACATAATGGTACATATACCTATATAATATAAAGAACTAAGAGGAAGAGAGTTGCAATCATCCGTGTCCAAGCTTGTATCGACCACTTGTATTGTATAATTTTCATAAAAGATTAGTTGGACAAAGAATTTCCCTTCTCTTGCAACAAAAGTGGTGCGATTGTTGTTCTCACACACAAGTTCAAAGTCATAGAGACCACACTGGGGAGGTTGGTTTTTTAATCGGAATGGAAAACTGATATTCAAATTCCCACAGAAAGTAGAGCCACAATCTTGGTTAATAAGTTGCCTAGCAAGACAAACACCAGGGAATAGAATTACAAATAAAGCAAAATGGGGCATTAGGTGGCCCAACAATCTTTTTTCTGGGAAACACCTCAATCAAAGCACATCTAATTCCAAGAACAGAGCCGCGGTTATCTCAAGCAAAAGAAAAAGAAGATTTTAATATTATTCAAAAATTTTAAATAAATTTGGACCATATACTTGTAGATCAACCTTTATCACCTTAATAAATTCCAATTACAATGAGGAGGAACAAGACAATGCAAGTCTTAAGTCTTCTTTGAAACACAAAAACATTTAAGTGGCTGAGAGCAACAACTGTTATTACTTTGGTCCTTTTGTGTTATGTAAGACAACTATTTGTTGGATATTTCTAAAAAGCAAGTTCATAGTTAGAACTGTCAAGCAAGGCGACTCAATGCCCAATTGTATAGATTTTTTATTTTATTTTATTCCACGAATAATACTTAACTACTTTTCAAATAATTTTATTAATATAATTACATGTTTTTATCCATTCTACTGTGATACTTGAACTTGACAACTAGTTATATTTTGGTTCCTAAACTTAAAAAATATGAAAGTTTTATGATGTAACTCTCTAATATTGTGCTACATCATCACTTGAAAATTAAAAAATAATGTATATAAATTTTTAGAGAATGGCGTGGTACAATCTCTAAGTGTTCATTATTTTAATAATCAAGTTGATGATTGAACCAGTCAGACCACTATTACTCGATTCAATTAGTTTGATCAGTTCGACTGCCAGACCAACAATAATTAAATAAATCATTAAACATTCATAAAATTCTAAAAAAATAGAAAACAAAATTTATTAAACCGATTAGACATGGTCAACAGCTGGGGTTTTTCTCTAATTTTTTTATTTTTACCAATTTCAAGTAATTTTTATATTTAATTGATTCAACATCTTTGTTCAAACCATTATACCGATCGATTCTCGGTCCAATCAATCTAACCATCCAATCCACTCCTATACTAGTAACACTGATCATATTATCAAATCTTGATGGAATTCAGGTTTAAGTTTAAGGGACTATAATAGACTTAGCTGCCAAGTTTAGATATCAAAGTGGACCAAAAGTTTTCGCTTATTTTAAAGAGATCTTATTTTTATAAAAGTTTTTACTTTTTTTCTTAATTACTATATAATTTGTACTAATTATTTTAAAACATGTGTTAAATCATTTTTAACCATACTCAAAACCATTTTTTAATCAAATATAAGTACTTAATATTTAATTAAATTAAAAGAGAAGAGATAAATTTCAAAATTATATATGAACTTTAATTTAATGTGCAATTGTATATATGAATTTTAATTTGGTGCAATTATACACGTGTAACTCTAATTATGGTTCAAATATATACTTGAAACTTTATATATACAATTACACATTAAACCATAGTGCATGTTGTACATAAGAAGTAAGTTTTGCTTAGTGTAATATAACTGTCATTCAAGATTACGCATTCATTTCAGAAAAAGCACACACCCTTTGAAATTCAAGTTTTGATTCAGATTCTTTCTTCTTCTTTTTTTAATAAAATCTCTATGAAAGGTTTTTTTTTTTTTTAATTCCTTAACGGTAGTGATTTTGGGTTATGGAGAAAAGGAGTGAAAAGTTGTGATTTTTGTGGAAGTAGGGATTTTTTTGTTTTAATAAGTTTAGAAATGGGTTTGATGGAGATTTCAATAATGCTTCATGTTGGATTAGTTTTGTTGCTACTTTGGATGCTTTCTCAATTCAATCTTTGCCATCCACTTCCTTATTTCCTGTCTCTCACCTACCTCTATTTGGTTATTCATTCATCTTTGCTAAGAATAGAAATGAATCTTTTTTTCTTCATTTTTGAACTTGGATTCAACTTTCCTTTATTGTTTTTGGTACAAAAATTCCTTTTATTTCTTTGTTCATCAAAGGTTCATGAAATGTATGTGACGAGATTGAGGAAGAAATTGGAGTTGGAGGAAATAATGCACAAAGAAACTAGACATGTCAACAACAAAACAATAATGCCAACATTCTCAAAAGCAACAACACAAATGTTTTAAAAAAGGAAATAGACATCACACTTAGAGTATAGAAATACTTGGATTGTAACCATGAAAAACAAAATAAGATATCCAACATCCTCATCACAATGGATTCTCCTCTCATTCATTAGTAGCCTCTGCAGTGCAATAACACGATTAAAAGTTATTGTAGCAGTAACTCTTATAAATATTAAAAAATTAACTTCCAAACACATCCATCATGTCTAAATCTAATCTAAGTCAAGGTTGGTCTAAACATGAACATTCTAACCAACTCATCTCAATTCAATTCAACTAAACCAAAATAAATTGACACAAAAATCTATTTATATAATTTACTTTTAATTTATATATAATTTTACTTATGATTTAAATTTATACATTTAATATTGAACAAATAGTCAAATTAAAGAAAATTGGTAATTATGAACAATAACTTAACACATAGGTAATTAAAGAAAATACTAATATATATTTATATATAAGGCAAAATAATATAAAGCTAAAAAGTGAGATAATTAAGTAAAATGTTTCTAACCTTATGCAATATTTGAACTCGCTACAGTAACACTATCCAATGGTGTACTTGGCTCATCATTAGAGTTCTCACATGATGTTTCAAGAGGAAGTTGATGGAATGGCTTAGGAGGCATCTCAAGGAGTTCAACATCAGATTCAAGCATCTTCAAGACTTTACTCATTGAAGGACGATCAGAAGGCAATAATTGTATACACCAAAAGGCAATTATTATCATCTTCTTCACCATTACTTTTTCATCGTCAGAAACATCTCCTAGCTCTATGTCCTCTCCTTGATCTAATCGGTCATAAATCCAAGATGGAAAATAGATCTGACTAGTGTGGTCAGCAAATGCATTCACATTCTTTCTCCTTCCTACCATTTCCATCAGTAACATTCCAAAACTATAAACATCGGCTTTGTATGAGATGCCTCCAAGATTTTTGTAAACCAATTCAGGAGCAATATATCCTATCGTTCCTCGTGCCGCAGTGAGAGAGACAATGCTATCATCTACTGAATACAATTTAGCAAGACCAAAATCGGAAACTTTTGGATTAAAATTCTCATCAAGAAGAATATTGTGTGGCTTGATATCAAAATGTAGAATTTGCATGTCACATCCTTGATGCAAGTAGTGAATTCCTTGAGCCACCCCAAGCACAATATCAAACATTTTTTTCCAGCCCAAAGCGTTCTTATTTTCTTCTGTAAATATGAGTTTATCTAAAGATCCATTAGACATGAAGTCATATACCAGAGCTTGCTTTGATCCCTCCACACAAAATCCAATAAGTTTTGCCACATTGGCATGATGAATTCTCCCAATAGAAGCAACTTCATTTATGAAATCTTGGCCATTACCCTTTGATTTGCCCAACAATTTTATTGCCACGTGATGCCCACTACGAAGCTTCCCTTTAAATACTGAGCCATAACCCCCTTCACCTAATTTATCTTTAAAACTTTTAGTCATTTTTTTAATTTCTTTATAGGAATACCTAATGGGAACAAGATTGTTTTGGCTTTGAAGGAACTCTTCGATCATATCATCCATAGATAAATGTCTTCTTCTCCATTTGTATGTAACAAGAACAAGCAAAAAAATTATCCCAGGCAACGACCTCGATGATATAACTCCAACTTTAAAGAAATACAATGTAACACGTCAGTAATTGTGAAATTAATCAAATAATTTTTAACTTACATTCTCAGAAAAAAGTATATAGTGTGATAGTTTTATGTTAACTAGTATTTGAGATATTTCACTAGTCTATGGACTAGTCTATGGACTTAACCGAGAGTAGTCCGAATTATATGTTATGTTTTTGTCATTAGCAGGTATATCTCAACAAATTAAAATTCAGAATTTCAAACACAAAAGGAGTAAATCATGCAAAGTGGATACCAATTCTAACCTCACACATTCCAATAGATTGACAGGGTCATGACATTCGCCCAAATTAACACATTCGTAACCCCATCCAATTAGCAAATTCTAAAGAAAGAACAGGATTCTTAACCATGAAGGATACTCAACTGTTGTCTCTATTAAAAATAAACTTGAGGAAGGACAAATTAAAAATATAATAACCTTCAAATTTCATAAATGAAACAAAATCTAGAACCACCAAAAGATGCAAGAGAACCCCCCAAAAAAAAGATTTGATAAACTCAAGAGCTAACTTTCTTTACTTGACAAAAAAAATATTTTTTCGTATAATAGAGGAAGATTGTTTTCAGCATTCAAACTCCTTAAAGAATGCTATAGATTTCTTAGTTTTGCAGTGAAATTAAATATAAACTTGTATACTATGATAGGCTCCTTATTCTTCCCCCAAAGAATATTGCTAATATCTTTTCTTAACTAGTGCTAGAATTTGTATCTGAAAAATGCAAATCTGCAAATCCAAAATTAACAATACCTGTTATTGCCAAACAGAGAATATAAGTTCCTGTAAAAACCACGAATAAAAACGAAATATCATTATTTCAAGAGAGCAGCGAAATAGTAAAATCAAAGCACTTCTAAATTCTAATGAATTTTGGGAATCATACTTCTTGGCATAGAATCGTTGATATCGTAGTAGACATGGGGGCCGTGGAAAAGGAAATATACAAAGCTGTCCATATAGTTTCTGAAGGCAAATTTCAAGTTTGACAATCTGGATTATATATTCAACAAATCAAAGTAAAATTAATAAAGGGGTGTAAAGGAAAATTCCAAATTTGTGTAAAAAAATCAATGGAAGGTAATTTAAAACATTATATAATGCTTTGTGGTATATACTCAAAAAAAAAAATACAACAATTCTTTACATATGTTTGCTTGTAAAAAGTACGCAACATGTATTACAGTATAAGAGTTTTAGGTAACTAAAATGATTTAATATAATGAAAGGTGAGACAAAATTTATTCAAATTAATTAATCCAAAAGTATATATTATTGCATTAATAGAGTTTTTGCCAAAAAATAAACTCATCCTCAATGGTGGAATATTTACGTACTACCAACTAAATTGAAAATTCATCAAAATTTAAAAGAAAATAAAAGAGAGACATTATGTTCGCAGAATTTAGAAACATTGTGGTTGTAAAACATAATCAAATATAATTGTCCAAAAGAAGACAAAACAGCAGAGGCAGATACTAAATTAGAAATGCTTTTAGTTCATTTGATTGTTAGATGTTGATCAATTTTAGATGCAAAATCATGATTCTTAATTACCATCATAAAATTTAATTGCGAAAAAAAGTAACATAAAATAAAACAAAACAAAAAGTAGATGTTATAACTAAAAATTCCAGAATGATGCACACTCAAAATGCAAACTTAAATTATTAAAGAAACTTACATTTCTTTAAACGACGAAACTTTAACTTTATTTTTATAACAACTCTGGTACCTGCACGTATTCCATTTGACCCAAAAACCCTCTAATAGTTTTTTGTAGATATCCAGTGTAGACATGCCTATTATATTATCAATCATAATTGGAACCTCCGCTTCGATAGTGCAAGCTTGATTGATATCAGATAGGTGGGTGTTTCCATTTAAAAAATAGAAATGAGAAGTTGGAAGGGAAGAGGAAGTATTGGATTTGATGGTACAACGAGAAGCCTCAATATAAAGTGATGATTTTATAGGTTTGGAGCAATTCATAACATAAATAATGCTACCCTCTAACCTTCCACCATAATAATTATAATAATTATAACTAGAAGAAGAAGAAGAAGAAAGAAAAAGGGAAACAGATGATTGATCATAATGGTAATGATAAGGAAGTACAGAACTAAGAGGAAGAGAGTTGCAATCATCCGTGTCCAAGCTCGCATCGACCATTCGTATTGTATAATTTTTGTAAAAGATTTATTGGACAGAGAATTTCCCTCTTCTCCCAACCAAAGTGGTGCGATTATTGTTCTCACACTCAAATTCAAAGCCATAAACACCACACTGGGGAGGATGGTTTTTTAATCGGAATGGAAAACTGATATTCAAATTCCCACAGAAAGTAGAGCCGCAGTCTTGGTTAATAAGACTCCTAGCAAAACAAACAGCAGGAAATAGAATTACAAATAAAGCAAAAGAGGGCATTAGGTGACCCAACAATGGCAGTTTTGCTTTTAATTTTGGCATGCTACAATTTTGGGTAAGGAAGAAGAACAATAATGGGGGTTAATGATTAAGTTTCTAACTAAATCAGGGAAATGTATAAGAAAACTTTAGTGGGAGAAGAAGCATTAATGGGGAAAGAAGACTTTGACTAGTCTTCAGCTTAATTTGGCTTAGAGCAACAACTGTTATTGCTTTGATCCTTTTGTGTTATGTAAGACAACTATTTGTTGGATATTTCTAAAAAGCAAGTTCATAGTTAGAACTGTCAAGCAAGGCGACTCAATGCCCAATTGTATAGATTTTTTTTTATTCCACGAATAATACTTAACCACTTTTCAAATAATTTTATTAATATAATTACATGTTTTTATCCATTCGACTGTGATACTCGAACTTGACAACTAGATATATTTTGGTTCCTAAACTTAAAAAATATGAAAGTTTTATGATGCAACTCTCTAATATTGTGCTACATCATCACTTGAAAATTAAAAAAAAAATTATATAAATTTTTAGAGAATGGCATGATACAATCTCTAAGTGTCACGTTCATTATTTTAGTAATCAAGTTGATGATTGAACCAGCCAGACCACTATTACTCGATTCAATTAGTTTGATCAGTTCGACTGCTAGACCAACAATAATTAAATAAATCATTAAACATTCATAAAATTCTAAAAAAGTAGAAAACAAAATTTATTAAACCGATTAAACATGGTCAACGGCTGGGGCTTTTTTCAAATTTTTTTAATTTTTACCAATTTCAAGTAATTTTTATATTTAATTGATTCAACATCTTTGTTCAAATCATTATACCGATCGATTCTCGGTCCAATCAATCTAACCATCCAATCCACTCCTATACTAGTAACACTAATCGTATTATCAAATCTTGATGGAATTCAAGTTTAAGTTTAAGGGACTATAGTAGACTTAGCTGCCAAGTTTAGATATCAAAGTGGACCAAAAATTTTCGCTTATTTTAAAGAGATCTTATTTTTCTAAAAGTTTTTACTCTTTTTTTTAATTACTATATAATTTGTACTAATTATTTTAAAACATGTGTTAAATCATTTTTAACCATACTCAAAACCATTTTTTAATCAAATATAAGTACTTAATATTTAATTAAATTAAAAAGATCAAGAGATAAATTTCAAAATTATATATGAACTTTAATTTAATGTGCAATTGTATATATGAATTTTAATTTGGTGTAATTATACACGTGTAACTCTAATTGTGGTTCAAATATATACTTGAAACTTTATATATACAATTACACATTAAACCACAGTGCATGTATACATAATTCATAAATTGTACATAAGAAGTATGTTTTGGTTAGTGTAATATAACTGTCATTCAAGATTACGCATTCATTTCAGACAAAGCACACCCTTTGAAATTCAAGTTTTGATTCAGATTCTTTCTTCTTCTTTTTTTAATAAAATCTCTATGAAAGGTTTTTTTTTTTTTTTTAATTCCTTAACGGTAGTGATTTTGGGTTATGGAGAAAAAAGGAGTGAAAAGTTGTGATTTTTGTGGAAGTAGGGATTTTTCTGTTTTAATAGTTTTAGAAATGGGTTTGATGGAGATTTCAATAATGCTTCATGTTGGATTAGTTTTGTTGCTACTTTGGATGCTTTCTCAATTCAATCTTTGCCATCCACTCCCTTATTTCCTGTCTCTCATCTACCTCTATTTGGGTTTCATTCATCTTCTGCTGAGAATAAAAAATGAATCTTTTTTTTCTTTATTTTTGAACTTGGATTGAACTTTTTTTTTATTGTTTTTGTTACAAAAATTCCTTTTATTTCTTTGTTCATCAAAGGTTCATGAAATGTATGTGACGAGATTGAGGAAGAAATTGGAGTTGGAGGAAATAATGCACAAAGAAACTAGACATGTCAACAACAAAACAATAATGCCAACACTCTCAAACGCAACAACAAAAATGTTTTCGAAAAGGAAATAGGCATCACACTTAGAGTATAGAAATACTTGGATTGTAACCATGAAAAACGAAATAAGATAACCAACATCCTCATCACAATGGATTCTCCTCTGATTCATTAGTAGCCTCTGCAATGCAATAACACGATTAAAAATTATTGTAGCAGTAACTCTTATAAATATTAAAAAATTAACTTCCAAACACATCCATCACGTCTAAATCTAATCTAAGTCAAGGTTGGTCTAAACATGAAAATTCTAACCGACTCATCTCAATTCAATTCAACTAAACCTAAACTAAATTGACACAAAAATCTATTTATACAATTTACTTTTAATTTATATATAATTTTAGTTATGATTTAAATTTATACATTTAATATTGAACAAATAGTCAAAATAAAGAAAATTGGTAATTATGAACAATAACTTAACACATAGGTAATTAAAGAAAATACTCATATATATTTATATATAAGGCAAAATAATATAAAGCTAAAAAGTGAGATAATGAAGTAAAATGTTTCTAACCTTATGCAATATTTGAACTCGCTACAATAACACTATCCAATGGTGTACTTGGCTCATCATTAGAGTTCTCACAATTATGAACCTCCATTGATGTTTCAAGAGGAAGTTGATGGAATGGCTTAGGAGGCATCTCAAGGAGTTCAACATCAGATTCAAGCATCTTCAAGACTTTACTCATTGAAGGACGATCAGAAGGCAGTAATTGTATACATCAAAAGGCAGTTATTATCATCTTCTTCACCATTACTTTTTCATCGTCAGAAACATCTCCTAGCTCTATGTCCTCTCCTTGATCTAATCGGTCATAAATCCAAGATGGAAAATAGATCTGACTAGTGTGGTCAGCAAATGCATTCACATTCTTTCTCCTTCCAACCATTTCCATCAGTAACATTCCAAAACTATAAACGTCAGCTTTGTATGAGATGCCTCCAAGATTTTTGTAAACCAATTCAGGAGCAATATATCCTATTGTTCCTCGTGCCGCAGTGAGGGAGAAAATGCTATCATCTACTGAATACAATTTAGCAAGACCAAAATCGGAAACTTTTGGATTAAAATTCTCATCAAGAAGAATATTGTGTGGCTTGATATCAAAATGTAGAATTTGCATGTCACACCCTTGATGCAAGTAGTGAATTCCTTGAGCCACCCCAAGCACAATATCAAACATTTTTTTCCAGCCCAAAGTGTTCTTATTTTCTTCTGTAAATATGATTTTATCTAAAGATCCATTAGACATGAAGTCATATACCAGAGCTTGCTTTGATCCCTCCACACAAAATCCAATAAGTTTTGCCACATTGGCATGATGAATTCTCCCAATAGAAGCAACTTCATTTATGAAATCTTGGCCATTACCCTTTGATTTGCCCAGCAATTTTACAGCCACGTGATGCCCACTACGAAGCTTCCCTTTAAATACTGAGCCATAACCCCCTTCACCTAATTTATCTTTAAAACTTTTAGTCATTTTTTTAATTTCTTTATAGGAATACCTAAGGGGAACAAGATTGTTTTGGCTTTGAAGGAACTCTTCGATCCTATCATCCATAGATAAATGTCTTCTTCTCCATTTGTATGTAACAAGAGCAAGCAAAAAAATTATCGCAGGCAACGACCTCGATGAGATAACTCCAACTTTAAAGAAATACAATGTAACACGTCAGTAATTGTGAAATTAATCAAATAATTTTTAACTTACATTCTAAATATATATATACTGGGATAGTTTTATGCTGTTTTAAAATTAACTAGTATTGGAAAGAGTGGCATATTTCACTAGTTTTATGCTGTTTTATAATTAACATCATTGATACCTTGTGGTTACTCTTCTATACCAAATAAAAAACTTTGAAGGGCCATTGAAAACCCAAAAAAAAAAAAACTCTGAATTACATGTTATGTTTTTGTCATTAGCAGGTCTACCTCAACAAATTCATATTCAGAACTTCACACACAAAGTAAATCATACCAAGTGCATACCAATTATTCTAACCTCACACATTCGAATAGATTTCATAAATGAAACAAAATCTAGAACCGCCAAAAAAAATAAGATTTATTAAATTCAAGAGCTAACTTTGTTGATTGTTTTAGCAAATTGAGTATCCACCAAACTTATAACCTGTGAAAGTTCTAAACAAGACCATTATGAAAACAAGCTTAAGTAAAACTCCAACATCTTTCTTAACTTGACAAAAAAATTCTTTCATAAACTTTGAAGGGCCATTGAAAACCCCAAAAAAACAACTCTGAATTACATGTTATGTTATTGTCACTAGCAGGTATACCTCAACAAATTCTAGCTAAAAGAAGTAAATCATATACAAAGTGCATACCGTTTATTCTAACCTCACACATTCAAATAGATTTGACAGGTCGGGTCCTGACATTCACCCAAATTTCATAAATGAAACAAAATCTAACCCCCCCCCCCCCAAAAAAAAAGAAAAGAAAAAGAAATGATAAATTTAAGTGCATACCTGTTGCTTCAACAGAGTGATCATAAATTGCTGTAGAAATCCAAAGATAAAAGATATGTATATCAGTATAATTAAAGAACAAAATAGTAAAATATAAACATGCAAATAAACTCTGCAAAGCATACTTTTATACATTTCACTAGCACCGGGTCGATAGGGCCCATGGAAAATGAAATGTTCAAAGCTCTTTCGGTATCTTCTCAAACCAATTTTAACTTCATTCAATCTGCAATATGAATACACCCAAATAAACAGATTGATGGGTTTGATCCAAAACTTATTAAATGTTTTGCTATGAACAATATCAACAATTAGCTGTGTACTACTAATTACATATCAAACATTAGAGTTTAAAAACAATGGTGGAATATTTACGTACTGCCAACTAAATTGAAAATTCATGAAAAATTAAAAAATAAAATAAAAGAGAGACATTATATTTTAAGAAGGTTCGCAGAATTTAGAAACATTGTGGTTGTAAAACATAATCAAATATAATTTTCCAAAAGAAGACAAAACAGCAGACAAAGCAGAGGCAGATACTAAATTGGAAATGCTTTTAGTTCATTTGATTGTTAGATGTTGATCAATTTTAGATGCAAAATCATGATACTTAATTAGCATCATAAAATTTAATTGCAAAAAAGTAACATAAAATAAAACAAAACAAAAAGTAGATGTTGTAACTAAAAATTCCAGTCTGATGATTTAATTAATGATGCACACTCAAAATGCAAACTGAAATTATTAAAGAAAAATACTTACAGTCTTTTAAACCAAACTTTGTTATAGCAACTCTGGTAATTGCATCTATCCCATTCGACCCAAAAACCCTCTAATAGTTTTTTGTAGATATTCAGTGTAGACATGCCTATTATATTATCAGTCATAATTGGAACCTCCGCTTCAATAGTGCAAGCTTGATTGATATCAGATGAGTGGGTGTTTCCATTTAAAAAATAGAAATGGGAAGTTGGAAGGGAAGAGGAGATATTATATTTGATGGTACAACGAGAAGCTTCAATATAAAGTGATGATTTTATAGGTTTCGTGCAATTCATAACATAAATAATGCTGATCTCTAACCTTCCATCATAATAATATTTATTATAATAATAATTATTATTATTAGAAGAAGAAAGGTAAAAAGATGATAGTTCATAATCATAAGTATAATAATAATAATATACAGAAGTAAGAGGAAGGGAGTTGCAATCATCCGTGTCCAAGCTCGCATCAACCATTCGTATTGTATAATTTTCGTAAAAGATTTGTTGGACAGAGAATTTCCCTTCTTTATCGACCAAAATGGTGCGATTATTGTTCTCACACTCAAATTCAAAGCCATAATGACCACACTGGGGAGGTTGGTTTTTTAATCGGAATGGAAAACTGATATTCAAATTCCCACAGAAAGTAGAGCCGCAGTCTTGGTTAATAAGACGCCTAGCAAAACAAACAGCAGGAAATAGAATTACAAATAAAGCAAAAGCGGGCATTAGGTGACCCAACAATGGCAGTTTTGCTTTTAATTTTGGCATGCTAAAATTTTGGGTAAGGAAGAAGAACAATAATGGGGGTTAATGATTAAGTTTCTAACTAAATCAGGGAAATATATAAGAAAACTTCAGTGGGAGAAGAAGCATTAATGGGGACAGAAGACTTTGACTAGTCTTCAGCTTTATTTGGGATGAATATTTTATTTTCGATCAATTTTTTACACCTATTTTTTTCTGGGAAACACCTCAATCAAAGCACATCTGATTTCAAGAAAGGTTATGTAGTCACCAAGTTATTTCTCTAATGCATCTGTATTATGTTTAAGAGTTTAATCTTTTCATTTTATGGTTGATTTGAATATTTATTTAAACTTAGAAAGGAAGGTTGAAAGTTATTCCAGTAATGCATTTAAGCGTTTAATTGAATTAATATCACTTGTTTTAATTTAATTGTGAAATTATAAAATATTTATAATTTGTACAAAATAATAAATATTATTTTGAGAGTATTTAAGAACAAAGTTAAAAATATTTATAAAGTAGACATATGAATAAAGTGTTTTTAAATTCGAGGTAGTTTTGATCACCCAAATCAAAATTTTAAAAGTAAAATAGGTTAAATGTTCAATCTAAATTAGATATTGCAATTATTTAAGTGCATTTTTTATCAAATTAATATTTCAATACTACTTCATTTTTAGATATGGTAATCATTTAACTTTTTTTACTAAATTAATATTTAGATGCTACTTTGTATTAGTTTATCAAATTAAACTAAGAATGTTAATTTTTTACCAAATTAATATTTAGATACTACTTTCTATTAGTTTATTAAAGGGTAAAATATAAAATTGATACCCGAACTTGTCCACTTCTCCTAGATTAATACTTATGGTTTTTTTTTTGTCCCAGATTGGTACCCGAACTTTTCCACTTATCTTAGATTAATACTTATGAGTTTTTTTTGTCTCATATTGGTGCCTGAACTTTTTCTCCGTCTACTATATTGGTACTTGAGACTAATGGCATTAATTTTTTGCTGGCGTGGCAGCATTGGCCAATCGCACGCCGCCACATGACAGCCTTTTATGCCTCTTTTTTCTTTTTCTTTTCTTTTCTATTTTCCCTCCTCCTCACTTTTTCTTTCCTTTTCTTATTTTCCCTTTTTTCCCTGGGCCTTGGGCCTTGGGCCTGGTCCTAAAAGAAAAAAGGAAAATAAGAAAAGAAAAAGGGAAAAATGAGGCATAAAAGGATGTCACGTGACCACGTGTGATTGTCCAACACTATCAATTCAACAAAAAATTAGTGTCGTTAGTCTTAGGTACCATTATAGTGGACGGAAAAAAAGTCCAAGTATAAATCTGGAACAAAAAAAATCATAAGTACCAATCTCGGAGAACAGCAAAATCTCTTGATTGAAAGAATAAAAGATATAATAAATTTAATTCTAATATTCCAAAGAGATTTGTTAATCCCGATATTCCGGAGAGATGGTGAATACCGATTTAAGCCTAAAGTTAATTTGAATTTAGTGAAGCATGAAATTAATCATGCTTTGGTTGGTTATGGAGGTGGATTTGAATGGAAATGGTGGTACGTGAAAGGGGAAGAGCTTGGGAAACAATTAAGCCAAAATATTGAAATGGAAACAAAAGTCAACAGAATGCCTGCACTCTTGCACGCAAAGTAAGAAAGAAAATAAATTGATCTTTTTTCTATTCAATTGCGAAGCAAATCAAGCTGTATTTTTTGAAGTTCACCATGCAACCTATTTATACATAAACCATATGCTAAAATTAAGCTAGTCTCACCTACCCACTAATTACATGAAGTAAATATCAGATTTATTTTCTAATTTTAGCTGTTACAAAGTCAAAAATCTGATCAGCCCTTAAATGTCTCCAAATTTCTAATTCAACCCCTCTTCAATTGCTCATCCTTCAATTTAATCATTTTCTACTTGTTTTCGAATTAAAGCATCCGAACTTCGTTCCTAACAAGATTTAAACATAAAATTTACCAATTAGCATAAATTAATTCAAGAACAAATTGATTTGAGTACGTAAAATATGCAAAATAAATATGCTATCAAATTCCCCCCTACTTAGCCTATGCTTGTCCTCAAGCATACTGTACATTCCTTCATCAGAAATTATTCAGTAACTTATCAAAAATCAAGCCTCTTATCCACAACCATGATCAACGCAAATAATTTTATACGAAAAATGAGTAAGTGCTCAAATACTTAGTTTGATCATCAAGTGTTCATAAAACTCAAACATGCAAATTAAATCATTTCACTAAATTGAGTTTTAACCAAAATTTACAGGGTATTATTCTTAATTAATTATGTAGTATATTTGGGACATAGTCAAACCTTTTTACGCGAATAAGGATGACAAACCAAGCACTCTACTCTGGTTACTCAATTTGACATGTCTCCAAATGGGCTATTTTTCCCTACTCATGACAGCTCGGTTAGCGGAATGTTTGCAAGTTTTCAGTTTGTCACTCTAACATTTTTATGCGAGATAAGATGACAACCCAAGCACCTAATCTTGGTTACTAAATCTAGTCACTTTCCAAAATCTTCACTCATATCTTGAGCCATCAGCAGAGTAGTATTTTTATTTTTATTTATTATTATTACCTTTTTATATTTTTTCTCTTTATTTATTTATTTACAAGCAAATATCAATATTCTTAACAAGCAATTATAAACAGTCAATTTTCATGAAATAATCTAATTACATATATCAACTTTATAACACACATGTCGATTAAACTAGACAATGAACACTTTAATTCAAGAATCACCCAACTATATGAATTGACTAAACAATGGAATTAGAGGCTCGATGTCAAACAAATTAAGGAATAATTCGGCATAAGAATTAACACAAGCGAAAAAGAAACAAACATGCAGCGAAAAGAAAATCAATCATGCACACTTACTAATCCAACACCTCCTACTTAATCTATGTTTGTCCTCAAGCATATTGTATAAGAATTAAAGTATAGTAGAGAGAAATGTCAAGTATACTCCCGTGTATATTAACGTGGTTGTCGGTGTTGGCAGTGACTACTTTGCAAGATGGTGAGAATTGTGGAGACTTGGGTTTATTTGAAGAAAAATGGATTAGGTTAGGTGTGTGTGTTTTTTATTTGGGTTTGGGGTGTTGGGTTGTGAAGAAAATAAATGGCAGTACTGAGCAAGGCGTGTCCATGCCACGATCGATATTCGATTTTTAAAAAATTTGACAGCCTCCACTACATTCCTAAAAAATAACATATAAAATGGATTAAATAATAATCTTGTTGTTATTTATTTTATTTTCAACCTAAATTTTACTAAAATTCAAAATTAAATAAATTAAAATAAATTTAGATTGCCTCCTAAAAAGTGTTTTTGTTTAACGTCGTTAGCTCGATGACCTTAAATGTTATTCGTTTGGCTAATTGAGAATTAATTTTTCCATCCCGTGCACTTGGACGTTCTTGTAGAAAGGTTTCAACCTTTCCCATTGCCCTTGAAGCACTTCCCGGATTCCTTCATCATCGGTGGATTGAGACGTCTTTAAGCTTCTATGTTCAAGTTTGTCTTTTCCTCTACCCGAATCCTTATATGTTCTAGAAACGGTTCAAACTCTAATTTTGAGGCTTTCATGCAAATGACATCTTCACGTATTGGTTTTTTGATAACCGATAATTCCTCTTGCTTAACATCGAGATCTATACTCCTACAAGGCACAATTTGTAACTTATCCTTTTCAAAATGTAAGTTGAAAACACTAGAGACATTTGTTATTGCACTAGGATCTCCCATATCCTCATAAACATTAAACCTAACCACTTCACCGTCAAATTTCATGGTGAGTGTTCCACTCAAAATATCAATTTTCGTTCGTGTAGTGCTTAGAAGTGGTCTTTCGAGTAGAATATTGGAAAATTTGGCCGAGTTATCATCCTCCATGTCGATAATGTAAAATTTTGCAGGAAAAATAAGTTCGTTTACCTTGACAAGAACATCCTCCAGCACTCCCTCCGGATGCACTACTAACCTATCTACAAGCTGAGTGATTACACTTGTTTCCTTTAAAAGACTCACATTTAGTAGTTCATAAATAAACAAAGGCATAACATTAATAGATACATCTAATTCGCACATAACTTTTTTAATCCCGACACTACCAATCTTGCAATATATAGAAAACATACATTAGTCATTACATTTCGGTAGTATTTTCTTTTGTAAAATGGCAAAGACATTTTCTCCAACAGTCACATTTTCACTGCATAAGAGTTTTTAAGAACTTTACATATCGTGGAATTTACTTAATCGCATCTAGAAGAATGATGTTTATTTCTACCTTCCAAAAAGTGTCAAGGATCTCCTTCTCATCTCGCTCCTTTTTGCATTCGACAAGTTTTTTTTAGGAAATAAAGGTGGTACTACAAATGGTTTTTGTGGCGTCGACTCTATTGGAGCCTAAGTCAATTTTCTTCTCATCTCGACCAACGTTGTGGTCACGACTCACTCTAGGTATGGGTTCCAAAACTTTTCCACTTCTAGACATCATAGCACTTGTATTATGTCGAGGATTAAGTTCAGTTTAAGACGGTAACTTTCCTTGCGACTCCAATCAACTTACTATAATTGCAAGCTTACTCATCTGTTTATCTAGCTCTTGAAGGTGTGTTTCTTCTTCTACTAGAATTTTTTTATACTGTTGGCTAGCCTTTCCACTATTGCTTCCAATGATGATTTTTGAGGTGGTAACTGTTGATTCGGAAGTGGCCTTCATTGATATGGTTGACTGAATCGAGGATTCAACCCATAGCTCAAATTTGGATGATCTTTCCACCCCACATTATAGGTGTTTGAATATGGATCATATCGCCTTTGGGGTAGCCCTGAAAAGTTTCTGAAAACATTTGCTTGTTTTGTCAGACCCTCGTGTAAAATGGGACATGAGTTCGTCGGGTGGTCTGGCATGGCACGCTTTCAATATAATCGTCCTGGACTTGTTTTATCTGTAAACAAATTTTGAACAACTTTAGTAAGCTTATCAATTTTATCTTCTAGAGATAGAGAACTTAGCCCTTGAACCCATATTGTGGGTTTTGTAGTCGATCGAAATTGTTGAGAATTTGCAGCAATGGTTGAAATCAACTCTGTCGCTCTATGAGATGTCATATTAACAAGTGCCCCTTCGCTAGCAGCATCTATAGTTTTCATTCCTGTAAGACCCAATTTTCGCCCGGGCCCAGGCAAACATAAATAAAAACCCAACAAGCCCAAAACTTTTACAAGCCCAAACTAAATATAACCCTAGCCCACAAACTTTAAAATTTTTCAGCCAAAACAAAAAAACCCTAGCCTCCCTAACTCTTTTCAGCCGCCAGCCTCCACGCATGCCCACTGCCGCTACTGCTCGCCTATCACCGGCCACCCATGCGTCTGACGCCTCTGACACCTGCAGAGAGCAATAAACACGCAGCAGAGAGAAGAAAACAAATCGCAAACAAATAAAAAAACAATGGATATGAATAGTTGTATCTGGCTATAAAAGCCGAAATCTAACCTTTGTAAGCTTCTTCCGTTTTTTACAAATATTAAGAAAGAAAAGCAAAACTTAAGGTGAAACTTTGTTCTCTGTTGAAGTGTTTATTTAAATTTGTTTTGCATTTTTTTATTTTTTATTTTTTATTTTTCTTCATATAATCGAAAATAATAAAAAACTCACCTGGGTTACGGTCTCTTCGCCGGAGTCCCGTTTTCTGTCACCGGAGACGAGTTTAAAGAAGGGACGAGGAAGGCTTTTTTTCTTACTGCTTTGTTGGGCTCGGCCGAGAACCCTTTGGTTCCAAGATGACTCCGCCACCGTCCTCGGTGGCGTATGACGGGATCTGGCGGATGACTATGGGTTCCAATAGCGAGAAGGGAAGCCCTTTTATTTTTTTTATTCTTTTGTATTCTTTGCAGAAAATGAAACAGTGCATTAAAGGTTCAAAAAAAAGAAAGCATTTTTTTGCTTTTATGGATTGCAGAACAGTGCCGTTTGAGGGGGGAAATCAACGCATTCTTGCCCTTAATGGGTAATTTATGCATTTAGTCCCTCCATATTGCGCTGAAGTGCAATCTAACCTTTTATTCTTTTGATTATGGGCTGCGAATTTTGTTTCTGCTTCAATCTGGTCCATAAACCATGCGCAGACCCTCAATGCGTTTAGGGCTGGGGAATATTTCCCTATAGGTCCTTCACTGTTTGAGCGCGTCCCAATTCGGTCCCGAACCACCCTCTTTTATTTATTTACAGTTTAGACCCCCGAATTTTGGTTTGATTTTAATTTCATCCTTTAGTTCATTTAATTTATTATTTTTTTTAAAAAAAAAAGGGGAAAAGGGGAGTTCCTTTATTATTCATTTTAAGTTATATATATGTGTATATCTTATTTACCTAATATTTTCTTATTATTTATATTACTTGATTTAAGTCATTATATACGTACATATTTTTCTATAAAATATATATATACTCATATACATTTTTACTATATTTTTCATGTACATATTCTTTATTTATTTTAAATATATATTTTTATATTTCATATTCTCTACATGCATATATATATATACTTATATATTTACATATTTTAATTCATATACTTATAAATGTATGTACATACTTACGTTATTTTATTTTTATAATATACATATTTATATCTTTTTGTCTTTATGTAATATATATACACACATGCGCATGTTATTTATATATATGTAATTACGTTTTCATATTTTATAATTTTATACGTACACATATATATATACGTATAGACATACATATTTTCATTATATATACCTACGTAGTTTTTTGTATTTTAATTTTTTTAAATTCATACATGCATTTTAAATTTTTATAGTTTTATTCATTTCTTTATTATCATTATTGTTTTACTTAATGTTTATTTATTTATTTATGTGTCCATTATTATTTTAAAAATGTTTTAGTTTTTATTTCATTTATTTACTTGTTATTGTATATAATTGATTTTTATATATTTATTTTGTCATTTTTGCTCGTATTATTTTTACTCGCATTATCGTAATTGTTATTCCGTCACATCAATTTTTACCCAAATTCGTAAAAAAGGAAAATTTTGGAAATAAAGGCAATACTCGATACTTGAGATCTTCGAGAGAATTGGGCCCTAACGTGCTGGGTTCTAATTTTTTGTTGAATCTAAATAATCGAGAATGCTCTTTAATAATAAATAAATAAAAGCTCATTATCGGGATTTCAATATGTTGTGTCCTAACGCATTGGATATGACACGTTATTTTCTCGACACGAGGATTTTTCAAAATAAAGGCAATATTCCATATTTAGAAAATTCGAGAAAATCGTGCCCTAACTTACTGAGCTTCGATTTTTCTCGCGTTGATCCTAAATAACCGAATATCCTTTAAAAATTAAAATAAATGAGGTTTAAACAACGAAAAATAAAGGGCAAGCTTACTCTCAAAATACGAGGTGCCGTGTCCTAACTTACTGGATTTGACATCTTGTTAATTCAAGATAAGAAGGCATTTTTCATTTTGATTTATTCGAGTAAATTTTAAAATAAAACAATATAAAGAGGGATCGTATTTTTAAATTCTTTTCGAGTTTTTTTTTAATTTTCGACATCAAGACATTAAGTAATCAACTAGGTACCAATTTTGGGCGTATCAAGGGTGCTAATCCTTCCTCGTGCGTAACCGACTCCCGAACCCGTTTTTCTGAATTTTGTAGACCAAAATCGTTGTTTTAATAAAAATTAAATCGTTTATTAAAAACAACCACTTTTCGAGGTGACCCGATCACACCTCATCAAAAAAAGGATTGGTGGCGACTCCCATTTTCGTTTTCTTTTTCAAAATCCAAGTCGACCCCGTTTTATCAAAAAATGGTGTCAACAGCTTGGCGACTCCACTGGGGACAAAATAAGAGAGTCAAGCCACATGTTGATTATTTTTTGTCTTTTTGTCAAAAACCGAAAGTTGGGTTTAAATATATGATCCTTTCATTGTATTTCATTTGTTTTTACCATTGTGGTTTATGATTGCTATGTTAGTATAAGTTTTGGTATCTTTCTGCACATTGCATTGCATAACCGCTCGGTTACACCCTTTTAAGTGGGAGTGAGAAACTACGCCTTCGTGAGGTTTTTACCTCCGCATGGGATAGTGAATCACTTCCGGGATACATCCGTACCTATGTCTTCGTGAGATTTTCATCTCCGCATGGCCATAGGGAAATGTATTCTCCTGAACTGAACTCGGTCCGTATGAACCTATAATGGGTGAGGATCGAGGAATCTGCTAGTTCGGGTACCCTTTCTTTAGAACCGAACCGCATATTATGAGCCTTAAGAGCTTACCCTAGGTAGAACCACACTGAATGCCTAGAGGTCACCCGAAAACTTGGTTCAAATCTATGATTATTTTGTTGTATTTTGTCCGTTTTTGCTACGATTATCATTACTTCGGTTTGTAATTACTCTATTGGTTTGAATATTTTTGATATGTTTCTGCATATTGCATTGCATAACCATTCGATTATATCCTTTTAAGTGGGGGTGAGAAGCTATTTCCTTCGTGAGGTCTTCACCTCCGTGCAGGATAGTTGATCGCTTTCGGGATACATCCGTACCTATGTCTTCGTGAGGTATTCATCTCCGTGCAGCCATAGGGAAATGTATTCCCCTAAACTGAACTCAGTCTGTATGAGCCTATAATGGGTGAGGATTGCGGAATCTGCCGGTTCGGGTACCCTTATTTTAGAGCCGAACTGCGTATAGTAAGCCTTAGTTGCCCGCCTTAGGAATAATTACACCAAACTCTAGTGATCTCCAGAGTAGGTGCTCAATTTGTTTCTTACTTGCTTGCTCGTGTACTAAACCGTTTCATTTTGTTTCGGTTATGATTGCATTGCATTGCATTGCATTGTGTTTTTCATCATAAACAAGAGGTGTTGATTCACGTTCAAGTATCTAAATAGAGAGCTTGTCATAAGAAAATGAGTTTCTTGATAAAGTGGAAAACAATACGGTCGTTCTAATACGGTCCGAGAAGATATAACAAAAGAAGGATGATAGTTCAATGGAGGACTATACGACTTTGCTTCGTTGCCCGAAGATTCAAGTCGACAAAGATAATTCGAGAGTCGTCAACGTCTTGACCTTTTAAAGAAGCTAGCAAGCATCACAAAGATGGACGAACAATGGGTCGCAACTCAAATCAAGCAAAGGAGATAGATGATGTGCCCCTTTTGAAGAGTTTTCGAGATTCAATCTTAATGTATGGATTTGAAGAAAATGATCGATGTCTCTACTTCGAGAGTTAGGACGATATCGTATATGTAAATATCCATTTTATGTAAAGAGATTTGTTTTCTAGTAAAGTTGTTCTAATAGAATTGAATCAAGAATCAACGTCTCTTTTTGCATTCATGCATCTGCATTACATTTCATTGCATGCATCTTTTCATTCATTAACATTGCATTTCATTGCATACAATAAATTTCCTAAAATCCAAAAGGGCATTGAGTTCAGAACTCTAGTACAGAGCCAGATGGATGATAGAGAATTAGAATTCTTTAAAGATATCGATGGTTTATGAGGTAAAGATGTTTGTACCTTTAAAGAAGAAACCGAAAAACAAACAAAAACAAAATAATCATCAGGAATTTGTTTCTACATCCCTAGAGGCGTTCTTAACAACGAGACCATGGAGGAGATTCTTGTAATTTTTTTTAGGACCATTTCAGAGTAACATTCGGAACGCTCTTATTGCTCTAAGCCTAGGAGCAATAAAAAATCCTTTTGTGGAAAAGGTACATGTCCACTATTCTTTATTTCAACGAAATGCATTTTTGTGTCCTGTTTTGGCAAATATTCTTTTGTTCCTTCTAGTTCATTCATACTCATACCACACAAATAATTACCCTTTGATTCATTTGTTCTTTGAGTCTTCTTTCGTTCCTATAATAGGTCTCTAGATATCAATGATATGAGCGACACTGCTATTGACTCAGAATTTCCTTTTGAGCAAGATATGTATCCAGAGGAACCTCAAGACTTCAAAGATGATCGAGACTGTAGTTTATCTCCTGATTTGTTAAGGATGGTAGATCAAGTAAAAAAAACATATCCTACCTTACAGAAAATCAGTCAGAAATTGTGAGCTTAGGAGAAGAGAAAAAGGTGAAGATCAGAGCCTGTATCACTGTAGAGACAAAGCGAGACGCCATTGAATTACTAAGCTACTAAGACGTGTGGACGCTTTTGAGGCTAACAAGATCTTGGACGAGGTCTATACGGGTGTCTAAGGAACACATGCTAATGGTTTTGCAATAACCAAGCAAATCATGAGATTTGGGTACTGCTGGTCCACCATGGAAGGCGATTGCATCAGTTATACCAAGAAACGCCACAAGGGCAAATTTACGAAGACAAGATTTATGTGCTTCCTTTATCTCTTCATGTTATGACTTTTCCATTGACTTTCTCTATGAGGGGCATGGATGTCATTGGGCCGACCTCGCCAAAAGCTTCTGGCGGTTATCGATTCATCTTTGTGGTCATCGATTACTTCATAAAGTGGGTAGAGGTTGTTTCATATGCCGATATCACAAAGCAGACAATCAGCATTTTTCTTGAAGAATCATATGCCAAAAAGGATCATATTAGACAATACATTGAATTTAAACAACCGCACGACATCAGAAGTTTGCAGTCTGTTCAAGATTAACACCATGTCGCCCCAAAATGAACGACTCAGTGGAAAAAAAACAAAAAAAGTAAAAAAAAGAGAGCAAAAAAAACAAAAACGAAAAAACCCTCTACCGGGGCAACTCATTTCTCACTAGTATATGGAATAGAGGTAGTTTTACCCATCAAAGTTGATATTTCTACCCTTCGAGTCTTGTCAGAGTTGAATTTGGATGAAGCAAATCCAAGCCCGACATGAACAGTTAAATTTGATTGAAGAGGAAAAATTCAAAGTTATCCGTCTTGGTCAAAAGCACCAAAATAAAATACGCGAGCTCACTAAAAGGTTCACCCCAGAAAATTCTATGAGGAGCACCTGGTATCGAAAAATCATTTCCATACCAAAGGACTTCAAAAGAAAGTGATGCCAAATCGAGAAGGACCTTATCTAGGAGAGCGTCGGTATTGACCAATATAGATGGCAAGAACCTGCCTAATCTTGAGAATTTTGATGCAAGCAATAAAAACTTCACTTGAGAAAAAAAAGAAACAAAAAGAAAAAAGAAAAGAAAAACGAAAAAGAAAAGAGAAAAAGGATAGGCCAAGGTGAAAACCCGCAAAGGGCGCCTTGAGACCAAAAGGGTTTTGAATTGAAAACCCAGGAATGGGCAGTTTGAATTTTGATCGAAGGCGGGGCATGCGGTAGTCTTGTCCTCTCCGAATTAATAAGAAGGAAAGATGCTACATCTTGGGGCATCAACAAAGTCTTCTAGAACTTCTAGACACATATCAAGTTCAAAAGGGTCCTCAAGAAGTTTAGGGCAGAGAAACTCATGCTATGATATCTGGGGCACCTATTTCCATTTTATTCATTTTTGTATTTTTGACAAAATATGACATCTTGATTAATTTATTCTCATTTTTTATTCTAGGAAAATTTGCTATCTTGATTAATTTGTTCATTTAGAGCTTTGCTCTTAGCAAATTTCCATCTTATCCATCGTGATAATCTTTTTCATCTTATTCATCTCGTATCTCAGCAAAATTTGCTATCTTGATTGATTTGTTTGTTCAGAGCTTTGCTCTCAACAAAGTTTCATTTTTTCCATTTTGATAATCTTTTTCAAGCATTTTTTATTGAAATAACGATTAATGAACTGACAATACTCATGCAGAAGGAGTTCTCCATATTACTCTGAAAGTTTCTAAATAATACAAGGACCTGAAACAGGACTATTGTTTAGAACTAACCAAACCTAAGGGTTGGAAACATTTGAGAAAGGATAGTCTAAATTGAGACTATTTCTTTGAATCTTATGTCAAAGATACTTGCTGAACCGGAAAACATCAGTGATAGAACCTTGACAAACAATGAGGAACGACAACCCAAACATTAAAAGGGATCATTCTCATAACATTCGACATTCATTCAAATGTCATTCATACACATCTAGTTATGAGCATTTTATTCATTCTAATCATGTCATCCTAATCACTAGGCATAAATAGGTTCATAAAATAGATTATACAGGTCATGTTCCTCAGGGAACAGAGCAATGAAGTTACCAGATCTTGCCTTCCTGCATTGACGGCGAAGCAGATCAAAGACACAAACCTTGTCTCTCTCGGTTGTAGCAGAGCTGGTTGAATACAACAGATCTTGCCTTCCTGCGTTGACAGCGAAGCAGATCAAAGACACAAACCTTGCCTCTCGATTGTAGCAGAGCTGGTTGAATACAACAGATCTTGCCTTCCTGCGTTGACAGCGAAGCAGATCAAAGACACAAACCTTGCCTCTCTCAGTTGTAGCAGAGTTGGTTGAAGACAACAGATCTTGCCTTCCTGCATTAACAGCGAAGCAGATCGAACACAAACCTTGCCTCTCTCGGTCGTAGTAGAGCTGGTTGAAGATTGCAGATCTTGCCTTCCTGTATTTGGCAGCAAGCAGATTGAAGATGGTAGATTTTACCTCCCTGACTACAGTGGAGTACATTGAAGCCGATAAT
Organism: Gossypium raimondii; assembly: GCF_025698545.1. Lineage (NCBI taxonomy): Eukaryota > Viridiplantae > Streptophyta > Magnoliopsida > Malvales > Malvaceae > Gossypium > Gossypium raimondii. The sequence continues at coordinate 3,524,260 of NC_068565.1, forward strand.
TCTATCTCCCTGGTTAGTAGTGGAATAGATTGAAGATCAAAGATGGCAGATTTTACCTCACTGACTACAGTGGAGTACATTGAAGCCGATAATTCTATCTCCCTAGTTAGCAGTGGAATAGATTGAAGATCGAAGATGGCAGATTTTACCTCCCTGACTACAGTGGAGTACATTGAAGTCGATAATTCTATCTCCCTGGTTGGTAGTGGAATAGATTGAAGATTACAGATCTTATCTCCCTAAGCAGTAGTGGAGCAGATCACATCAAGTCTTATCTCCCTAAGCAGTAGTGGAGCAGACGAAAGAAACCAGTCTTATCTCCCTAAGCAGTAGTGGAGCAGACGAAAAAAAACCAGATCTTATCTCCCTAAGCAGTAGTGGAGCAGATCACATCAAGTCTTCTCTCACTAAGCAGTAGTGGAGCAGACGGAAGAAACCACATATCTTATCTCCCTAAGCAATAGTGGAGCAGATCGCATCAAGTCTTATCTCCCTAAGCAGTAGTGGAGCAGACAAAACCACAGATCTTATCTCCCTAAGCAGTAGTGGAGCAGATCGCATCAAGTCTTATCTCCCTAAGCAGTAGTGGAGCAGACGAAAAAAAACCAATCTCATCCCCATGGAGTTGTAGCAGAGTGGATTAAAGCTACAAGCATACCTCTTTTTGAAGTTGCCGTGAAGTGGATCAAAGCAAGAAGACGCAGCGGACTGGAATGAAGCTACTTGAAGAAGAGAAGCACTAGAAGAAGTCAAAACTCGGCGAGACCGGGCAAAATTGGTCTTTCTCAGTCTTTGCTCCATTCCCGTTACACGACAATGAGCAAAGAGGGGCAGCTGTAAGACCCAATTTTCGCCCGGGCCCAGGCAAACATAAATAAAAACCTAACAACCCCAAAACTTTTACAAGCCCAAACTAAATATAACCCTGGCCCACAAACTTTAAAATTTTTCAGCCAAAACAAAAAAACCCTAGCCTCCCTAACTCTTTTCAGCCTCCACGCATGCCCACTGCCGCTACTGCTCGCCTATCACCGGCCACCCATGCGTCTGACGCCTCTGACACCTGCAGAGAGCAATAAACACGCAGCAGAGAGAAGAAAACAAATCGCAAACAAATAAAAAAAACAATGGATATGAATAGTTGTATCTGGCTATAAAAGCCGAAATCTAACCTTTGTAAGCTTCTTCCGTTTTTTACAAATATTAAGAAAGAAAAGCAAAACTTAAGGTGAAACTTTGTTCTCTGTTGAAGTGTTTATTTAAATTTGTTTTGCATTTTTTTTATATTTTATTTTTTATTTTTCTTCATATAATCAAAAATAATAAAAAACTCACCTGGGTTACGGTCTCTTCGCCGGAGTCCCGTTCTCTGTCACCGGAGACGAGTTTAAAGAAGGGACGAGGAAGGCTTCTTTTTTTCTTACCTGTTTTGCTGGGCTCGGGCTGAGAACCCCTTTGGTTCCGCATGACTCCGGCCACCGTCCTCGGTGGCGTTGCGACGGGGATGCGGCGGATGACGGCGGGGTTCCAATAGCAGAGAAGGGGAAGCCCTTTTATTTTTTTTATTCTTTTGTATTCTTTGCAGAAAATGAAACAGTGCATTAAAGGTTCAAAAAAAAGAAAGCATTTTTTTGCTTTTATGGATTGCAGAACAGTGCCGTTTGAGGGGGGAAATCAACGCATTCTTGCCCTTAATGGGTAATTTATGCATTTAGTCCCTCCATATTGCGCTGAAGTGCAATCTAACCTTTTATTCTTTTGATTATGGGCTGCGAGTTTTGTTTCTGCTTCAATCTGGTCCATAAACCATGCGCAGACCCTCAATGCGTTTAGGGCTGGGGAATATTTCCCTATAGGTCCTTCACTGTTTGAGCGCGTCCCAATTCGGTCCCGAACCACCCTCTTTTATTTATTTACAGTTTAGACCCCCGAATTTTGGTTTGATTTTAATTTCATCCTTTAGTTCATTTAATTTATTATTTTTTTTAAAAAAAAAAGGGGAAAAGGGGAGTTCCTTTATTATTCATTTTAAGTTATATATATGTGTATATCTTATTTACCTAATATTTTTCTTATTATTTATATTACTTGATTTAAGTCATTATATACGTACATATTTTTCTATAAAATATATATATACTCATATACATTTTTACTATATTTTTCATGTACATATTCTTTATTTATTTTAAATATATATTTTTATATTTCATATTCTCTACATGCATATATATATATACTTATATATTTACATATTTTAATTCATATACTTATAAATGTATGTACATACTTACGTTATTTTATTTTATAATATACATATTTATATCTTTTTGTCTTTATGTAATATATATACACATGCGCATGTTATTTATATATATGTAATTACGTTTTCATATTTTATAATTCTTATACGTACACACATATATATACGTATAGACATACATATTTTCATTATATATACCTACGTAGTTTTTTGTATTTTAATTTTTTTAAATTCATACATGCATTTTTAAATTTTTATAGTTTTATTCATTTCTTTATTATCATTATTGTTTTACTTAATGTTTATTTATTTATTTATGTGTCCATTATTATTTTAAAAAATGTTTTAGTTTTTTATTTCATTTATTTACTTGTTATTGTATATAATTGATTTTTTATATATTTATTTTTGTCATTTTTGCTCGTATTATTTTTACTCGCATTATCGTAATTGTTATTCCGTCACATCAATTTTTACCCAAATTCGTAAAAAAGGAAAATTTTGGAAATAAAGGCAATACTCGATACTTGAGATCTTCGAGAGAATTGGGCCCTAACGTGCTGGGTTCTAATTTTTTGTTGAATCTAAATAATCGAGAATGCTCTTTAATAATAAATAAATAAAAGCTCATTATCGGGATTTCAATATGTTGTGTCCTAACGCATTGGATATGACACGTTATTTTCTCGATACGAGGATTTTTCAAAAATAAAGGCAATATTCCATATTTAGAAAATTCGAGAAAATCGTGCCCTAACTTACTGAGCTTCGATTTTTCTCGCGTTGATCCTAAATAACCGAATATCCTTTAAAAATTAAAATAAATGAGGTTTAAACAACGAAAAATAAAGGGCAAGCTTACTCTCAAAATACGAGGTGCCGTGTCCTAACTTACTGGATTTGACATCTTGTTAATTCAAGATAAGAAGGCATTTTTCATTTTGATTTATTCGAGTAAATTTTAAAATAAAACAATATAAAGAGGGATCGTATTTTTAAATTCTTTTCGAGTTTTTTTTAATTTTCGACATCAAGACATTAAGTAATCAACTAGGTACCAATTTTGGGCGTATCGAGGGTGCTAATCCTTCCTCGTGCGTAACCGACTCCCGAACCCGTTTTTCTGAATTTTGTAGACCAAAATCGTTGTTTTAATAAAAATTAAATCGTTTATTAAAAACAACCACTTTTCGAGGTGACCCGATCACACCTCATCAAAAAAAGGATTGGTGGCGACTCCCATTTTCGTTTTCTTTTTCAAAATCCAAGTCGACCCCGTTTTATCAAAAAATGGTGTCAACAATTCCCATCGAGAGTAACCTCTCATAGAAATATTGCAAGAGTGATTGTTCAGACAGTCTATGTTGTGTGCAACTTGCACACAACTTTTTGTATCGCTCCTAGTAATCATAGAGCGATTCAGTCTCCTTTTGCCTAATTCTTACAATGTCCCTCCTTAATTTAACTGCTCGAGCTATTGGAAAGAACCAGTTAAGAAATAAATGAGAAATGTCAAACCATGTATTGACAGACCTTGGAGGTAAATAAAATAGCCATTATGTAGCAGAGTCGGCTAACAAGAAAGGAAAAGCACGAAGTTTAATTTGATCATCAGTTACTCTTTGAGGTTTCATGCTTGTGCAAACCATATGAAATTCCTTGAGATGGGTATGCAGATTTTCATTCTGTAATCCGCGGAAGGTAGGAAATAGATAATTCATGTCTGATTTTAACTCGAATGGCATTTCTCCCACCCGATAAGTTATACATAGGGGAGCTTGTTCATCTAGGGCTGTTGCAAGTTGGCATATAGTTTGCTCTGCCATATCATCTGGTTCATCGAATGAGAAAATGTCATCGATGTAAAATCCTGTTTTAAACTGAGGTTGTCGTCATTTACCACGTTGAGTGGCTTCTATTCGCAGTTTTTGAGCCAATTTCTCTATTTCTGGATCAAATTCTAGAGACCCTAGTTTTGACCTGGTCATAAGGAAAACAAATGAAAATTAAAAAAATTTTCAATCCCCGACAACAGCGCTAAAATTTGATGGGCATCGAAACCACCAAATAAATTAATTCCTACAAGAAAATAACTCTAAACAGTAATAAATAGTAGTTTGGACGATTCCATAGGGATTGGTGATTATGATCAACTTTCATGTTTTTCTTGTGAACATAATTTTTGTCGTGTCGATAATCGTGGCAATAGACATGCCGACGACTCCAAACGATTTGCTTTAAAATAAATAAAATAAATTAGGGGAGTTTCGAAATGTTTAGAAATTAAATTATTGAGACAGTATAAATAAACAATTAAATAAATCAGGAATAAAATTAAATTAGAAATTAAATTCGAATTTTGTAAACAAAAATAATAAGCCTTAGCCTTAGACTCGGTGAATTTCAGTTTCTGAACTAATCCTCGAAATTAGTTTTCTCCTCCAAATAATAAGTTGGTTATAGCGGTTAAGAACGTCCTAACCACCAACTATACCTCTCATAGTTGATTCCAGCACTACTTGCAAACAAACCTTTATCGATTATCTAACCACAATGCACGCGCTTGCGATTCAAGATTCCAATAGCCTTGTGTTCTGAACAGCACAACTCAAATTAACAACCTCAACTGCGCAAGACGTTTAAATTTGATCACTATCTCCCTTGATTTGTTCGCAAAAATCCAAATACAGCACGGCCTACTTGTCTCTCCAACTGTCTGCCAAAATGACTAAAACCCAACACGCTTTTTGAATTGAAATCGAGTTAACTTTAAGGGATGAATTTGTCAATCCCGATATTCCGGAGAGATGGTGAATACCGATTTGAAGGATTTTTAGTGCGAATATGTTTCTCACGATTCCTGACTGGAAAGAATATTGGCTTAATGCTAATTTGAATTTATTGAAGCATAAAATTAATTAATAATGCTTTGGTTGGTTATTGAAGTAGATTTGAATGGAAATGGTGGTAGGTGAAAGGGGAAGATCAGCTTAGGAAACAATTAAGCCAAAATATTGAAATGGAAACAAAAGTTGGCAGAATGCCTGCACTCTTTCATGCAAAGTAAAAAAAGAAAATAAATTGACTTTTCTATTCAATTGCTAGGAAAATCAAGATGTATTTTTTCAAGTTCACCATGCCACCATAAACCATATGCTAAGATTAGGCTAATCCCACCTACCCAGTAATTACATGAAATAAATATTAGATTTCTTTTCTAATTTTAGCTTATACAAAGTCAAAAATATGATCAAACCCTAAATGTCTCCAAATTTCTGATTCGACCTCTCTTTAATTTCTCATCCTTCAATTTAATCATTTTTTGCTTGTTTTCAAATTAAAGCATCCGAAATTCGTTCTTGATAAGATTTAAAATAAAATTCACCAATCAGCAGAAATTAATTCAAAAACAAGTTGATTTGAGCACATAAAATATGTAAAACAAATTTGTTATCATTATAATAATTTTATATTCAATTGGTTTAATCTAACTAATTATTTTGAATTTCATTGTCATGACTTATAGGTGATAAAATATACAATTTATTATGATTAATTTTAAAATTATTATTCGGTACATTGTGGAAAAAAATCACAAGATCACATATGCATGTCCATGTATTTATTTATAGATTTTAAATATAATTTAAAGACCACTTGTTATTATTTAACTTTTGCTTGTGGAATTTTTCTTTCTATCAAATAATAATCCTTAAAATCATTATCCAGAAAGAAAAATATTAATATTGTTGCAAGTTATTAAATACTTTTGGAACATTGTAGATAAACCTGTATCACATTAACCAATTCCAACTACAATTGGGACAAACAAATCAATGAAAGCATTTTTTTTAATATAAGTCAATGCAAGTATTAAGTCTTCTTTGAAACACAAAAAACATTTAAGTCGCTAAGAGCGACAACAACCTTTAATTAAACAAATATAATGATAAGAATATATATAATATAATATTTGTCTAGTTTTCTTTTGGACGTACAATACTTGTCTACTTAATTTACTTATTTGATTATTTTATTTATAAAGTAACAAAATGTTAATATTTTTATTTCAAATGAAACATTATAATGTCAAAACATTTTATAAAATACTTTTTATTGTTGTGTCCTGTCATACCCGTATCCTTATTTTAAAAAATTATCATATCACTATGTTCATATCATGTCGCACAGTATTACATGTCTTTGTCCGTGTTTCATAAATAGTTTTTAAATGTTATTTTAAAATAATTATTTTAAAATAATTATATATGTCTTCATTTATTTTGCATGAGTTTAAAATAATAAAATTTAAATATAGATATAAGTTCTATTAATTTGTATAAAACCATTTAATTAAATTTAGATTTAAATCTAAAGTCTAAATTTAAATTTTAATTATCACAACAATCAACTTAAATTAATTCAAAAGCTCAATTTGAACATCAAAGGTCTACAAAAGTTGAATCATTATATGTGTACTTCGGGTAATTACTTATTTCGCCTGAATTGAAGCCCCCCTCTTTTTTAGGAATTTCGGGTCTCTTTAGTTACTTTTTGAATAGATATTGCAATTATTTAAATTTTTTTTATCAAAAGGAATTTTTTTTTTAGAATAAAACTTCATAAATAAAAAAGGTCATGAGAGAACCCAAGAGGAAGTTGATGTCTACTTGACTCATCATTAGAGTAACAATATTTCAACTTGTTATAGTAACAATATCCAATGATTTACTTGGCTCATCATTACAGTTCTCACAACTATGAACCTCCATTGATGTTTCAAGAGGAAGTTGATGGAATGGCTTAGGAGGCATCTCAAGGAGTTCAACATTAGATTCAAGCATCTTCAAAACTTTACTCATTGAAGGACGATCAGAAGGCCATAATTGTATAGACCAAAAGGCTGTTATTACCATTTTCTTTACCATTGCTTTTTCATCGTCAGAAACATCTCCCAACTCCAAGTCCTCTCCTTGATCTAATCGATCATAAATCCAAGATGGAAAATATATTTGACTAGTGTGGTCAGCAAATGCATTCACATTCTTTCTCATTCCAATCATTTCCATTAGTAACATTCCAAAACTATAAGCATCGGCTTTGTATGAGATGCCTCCAAGATTTTTGTAAACCAATTCAGGAGCAATATATCCTATCGTTCCTCATGCCACAGTGAGAGAGACAATGCTATCATCTACTGAATACAATTTAGCAAGACCAAAATCCGAAACTTTTGGATTAAAATTCTCATGAAGAAGAATATTGTGTGGCTTGATATCAAAATGTAGAATTTGCATGTCACGTCCTTGATGTAAGTAGTGAATTCCTTGAACCACCCCAAGCACAATATCAAACATTTTTTTCCAGCCCAAAGTGTTCTTATTTTCTTCTGTAAATATGATTTTATCTAAAGATCCATTAGACATGAAGTCATATACCTGAGCTTGCTTTGATCCCTCCACACAAAATCCAATAAGTTTTCCCACGTTAGCATGATGAATTGTCCCAATAGAAGCAACTTCGTTTATGAAATCTTGGCCATTACCCTTTGACTTGCCCAACAATTTTATTGCCACGTGATGCACACTACGAAGTTTTCCTTTAAACACTGAGCCATAACCTCCTTCACCTAATTTATCTTTAAAATTTTTAGTCATTTTTTTAACTTCTTTAAAAGAATACCTTATCAGTACTAGATTATTTTGGCTTTGAAGGAACTCTTCGATCTTATCATCCATGAATAAATGTCTTCTTCTCCATTTGTACGTAACAAGAGCAAACAAACAAATTATCCCAGGAAATGACCTCAAAAAGATAATTCCACCTTTAAAGAAATACAATGTAATACATCAATACTTGTGAAGTTAATCAAATGATATATAACTTACATTCTCGAAAAAGTATACAATGTGATAGTTTTATGTTGTTTTATAATTAACTACTACTTAAAAGAAGGGCATATTAATTTCACTACTTTATGGTATTAATTTAGGAATAACAGTGATGCCTTGTGTTTACCCTTCTATACCAAATGAAAAACTTTGAAAGGCCATTGAGAACCCAAGAAAAGTAATTCCGAATTATATGTTATGGTTTATATTCTAGCAGTTGCACCTCAACAAATTCAAACTTAGAACTGCACACACGAAGGAGTAAATCATTCAAATTGGATACCAATTATTCTAACCTCACCATGGTCCATCAAGGATACTCAACTTTTATATTCATGTCAAATATACTTGAAGAAGGACAAAGTACAAATATAATAACCTTCAATCTTCATTAATGAAACAAAGTCTATAATCACCAAAAGATGCAAGACAACCCAAAAAAAAAGACAATGGATCGATTCAAGAGCTTAACTTTGTTGAATGTTTTAGCAATATGAATATTCACCAAACTTACAACCTGTGAAAGTTCTAAACAAGACCATTATGAACACAAACTTAACCAAAAACCCAACATCTTTCTTTACTTGACAAAAAAATATTCTTTCGTATAAGTAGAAGAAGATTGTTTTCGGCATTCAAACTCCTTAAAGAATGCTATAGATTTATCAGTTTTGCAGTGAAATTAAATATGAACTTGTATAGTACGATAGACTCCTTATTCTTTTTTCCCCCAAGAATATTGCTAATATCTTTTCTTAACCAGTGCTAGAATTTGTATCTGAAAAAATGCAAATCTGCAAATCCAAAATTAACAATACCTGTTATTGCCAAACAGAGAATATAAGTTCCTGTAAAAAAACCACGAATAAAAACGAAATATCATTATTTCAAGAGAGCAGCGAAATAGTAAAATCAAAGCACTTCTAAATTCTAATGAATTTTGGGAAGCATACTTCTTGGCATAGAATCGTTGATATCGTAGTAGACATGGGGGCCGTGGAAAAGGAAATATACAAAGCTGTCCATATAGTTTCTGAAGGCAAATTTCAAGTTTGACAATCTGGATTATATATTCAACAAATCAAAGTAAAATTAATAAAGGGGTGTAAAGGAAAATTCCAAATTTGTGTAAAAAAATCAATGGAAGGTAATCTAAAACATTATATTCTATTTTGTGGTATATGCTCAAAAATTACAACAATTCTTTACATATTTTGTTTGCAAAAGTATGCAACATGTATTACAGTATAAGAGTTTTAGTTGACAAAAATTATTTAATATAATGAAAGGTGAGACAAAATTTATTCAAATTATTTAATCCAAAATAAAAAATATACATTATAGCATTAAAAGACTGCGAAAAAAATAAACTCATCCACAACGGTGGAATATTTACGTACTGCCAACTAAATTGCGAAAAAAAGTAACATAAAATAAAATAAAAAATAAAGGTAGGTCATACAAAAAGAAAGGGAAAAAGATAGTGGTTCATAATCATAAGTATCATAATAATAATATACAGAACTAAGAGGAAGAGAGTTGCAATCATCCGTGTCCAAGCTCGCATCAACCTTTCGTATTATATAATTTTCGTAAAAGATTTGTTGGACAGAGAATTTCCCTCCTCTCTCAACCAAAGTGGTGCGATTATGGTTCTCACACTAAAATTCAAAGCCATAATGACCACACTGGGAAGGTTAGTTTTTTAATCGGAATGAAAAACTGATATTCAAATTCCCACAAAAAGTAGAGCCACAATCTTGGTTAATAAGATGCCGAGCAAAGCAAGCACAGGGAATAGATTTACAGATGAAGCAAAAGCGGCCATTAGGTGAACAAACAATGGTAGTATTGCTTTTAATTTTGGCATGCTAAAATTTTGGGTAGGATTGAAGAACAACAATGGGAGCAAGGAAATATGTAAGAAAACTTTATTGTGAGAGGAAGCATTATTGAGGACTGAAGACCCCAATCAAAGCATATCAGATTCCAAGAACAGAGCCAGGATTACGTCACCAGGGAGACCAAGGGAGCAAGACTTTTCAATAACAAAAAAATCTTTTGTTTTAAGAATAGAACTTCATAAATAAAAAAGAAAACTTTTTCTTTTGTAATTTTTAAAAGGTACAAATACCAAAACTTGAATTTAAAAATAGATTTAGAGTTAGTTTCATTTTAAATGAAGTCAATTTAGCATTGAATTGATCATGGATCAGGTTAGGCTGAAACAATATTTAATTCTAAAAAAAGTTTTAAGTCTTAGGCTTGTTTTCGACCCAACTCTCAAGAGCACATTTTTTCTTATTCAAAAATAATAAAATATTTAAAATATTTTTAATTAATATTTTATATATACTTTATAATTAAATTTAAATTTAAAAAAATTTTTTTACTATTTAAATTAAATTTGAATTGAGCCGATCTAGATACGAAAATACTTATCCAAGCCTAACTCAAATTGAATTGAGTTGTATGGGGTCACAGCTGTAGTTTAGCAGAGTTTGTTGAAATTGAAGGTGTGTAAAGTTGAATGATCAGATAGGATTTATGAAAATGAAAACGAAGGTAAGTTTAATTTTGAACTAATATAAGATGTGATTGAAGCCCATTCTTTTACGAACTTTGGGCCCGATTCAGCACCCATTCATTTATTTTAATTCTTGGCACTAAATTTATTTTAATTCTACATACCTTCCGTATTGTTATTTAGGGATAATATAGTTAAGTGCACTTCAGTACATATTTGTTTTGGTCTATTTTCACACCTGAATTTAACTATTAGGTATATTTTAATTTTTAAATTGAAAATATGAAAATTTTATGATGCGACTCTATGAGATTGTGCTACATCATCACTTAAAAATTAAAAAGTTATTTATATAAATTTTTAGAAGATGACGTGGTACAATCTCTAAGTGCCATGTCCATTATTTAATAATCGGATTGGTGGTTAAATCACTCAAACCACTAGTTCTCCATTCAACCAGTTTGATTAGTTTGATGCCGGACCAACAATAATTAAATAAATCATTAAACATTCATAAAAATCTAAAAACAATAAAAGAAATTTTTGTTAAACCGATTAATCATGGTCAACAGTTGGGGTTTTCTCAATTTTCAATTTTACCAATTTCAAGCAATTTCTTATTAAATTGATTCAATTTCTTTGTTCAAACCATCATACCAATCGAGTCTCAGTTCAATCACCGATCATTATTCCATGTGAGATATTAAAATAAAAAATTTACCCTCTTTCAAATCACTTGTAACAAAACTCTAAAAATTCGGGATAAAACACAAAAATTTAAGATCCCAAATAAAATAAACGCATTAAAAATATTATTTGTACAGTAGTAATGCAGCCAATTAGTCTAGATATGTTTCAAATCAATTGGTTTGATTCAATACAAAGCCTAAATTATAGTAAATTTTATTTGCTCGATTAATAGAATTTATTTAAAAAGAGCCAAATGAAAACCACTATACAACTTTATGAAGTCGGCAACACATCCAACACTCAAAGCACAAAGAAACTAGATGTCAACAATAAAACAATAATGCCAACATTCTCAAACATGTCAACAAAAATATTCTAAAAAAAAGGAAATAGGACATCCCACCTGGAGTGTTGAAATTCTTGGACTCAGTCGTTATAACAACAAAAAAGGAAATAAGACATCCAACATTCTCATCACAATGCATTTTCCTCTTACTCACCAACAACCTCTGCAGTGCGATAACACAATTAGAGGCTATTGTGATAGCAACTTTTATAAATATTCAAAAATTAACTTTTAAACACATCTTGTCTTAATATAAGGTAAAGGGTTGATTCAAACATAAAAATTTTAACCAATTCATCTCACCTCAATTCAATTGATCACATAACTAAATTGATACGAAAATCTATTCATACAATGTACATTTAATTTATATATGATTTCAATTATGGTTTAAATTTAAATATTTTTAACAAAAATTTTAAATATTTAATATTGAACAAATAGTCAAATTTCAAAATTATGAACAATAACTTAACACATAGGTAAAAGTTTTTTTTACTTAATAATATTATTAGCAATCGGACATTATTAAATTGTATATGAAAATAATTAAGCTTAAAATTAAAATTTAAAGGTAATATCATTGTGAAATTTACTCAAATTTTATAATATAGTTATTTATGTACATATGTGACACACATAATAAGATAATTATAACACTCCTAACTCGTATCTATCACTGAAACAAGGTTACGGAGCATTACCAGAGTTTACAAATCAAATAAACAGACATTTCAAACATTTCATATCATATAATATTCATGTCAGAAATCAATCGAAAACAAATATATTGTCATTTATACGAGCCCTCGAGGCCCAAAATATGCGATAGAAACAAGTTGGGATACTCAAAGAATTTTTTAGAAAACATTGAAATTTTTCAAAGTTGTAAGGTCACACGCCCATATGGGCATTGAAATAGGGGCATACGGCCGTGTCCGGCCTCGTGTCTCGTGCTCGTGTAACTCTCGACTTGGGTCACACGGCCAAGCCACACACTCGTGTACTAGGCCGTGTGAGCATCTTGACTTGCATTATTAAGAAGATATAGGGGCACACGAGTGCCACATAGCCGTGTGTCACATACGGTTGAGACACACGCCCATGTCCCTACTATAGGTGTCCATGGGCGGGTGGTCTGCCCGACCCGACGGCCCGCCTGAAATATGGGAGGGTTCGGGCAAAATATAGGCCCAAATATGGGTTTAGGGAAAAAATGAGGCCGCCGGCCCGGGCACCACTTTTTGGCCGGGCCCGCCCAATATAATAAATATTTATTTTTTATTCTTTCAATTTTAAAATATTTTAAAATACTTTTTTAATTTTTATTTTAAAATAATTTTTGGTGTTTATTAAAAATGGGCGGGCGGACTTGGGCTTAGGAATTTTTCTTGGGCGGGCTGGACAAAATTTTATGCCCATATTCCAGCTAGATCGGGCCTAGGCCTAGGTCACGGGCAAAAAATTTCAGGCCCAGCCCGCCCATGGACACCTCTAGTCTCTACCGTGTGGGACGAAAATAAGCCATTTTCCAAACCATATTTCTCATCCAATTTGATACTAACCTAAACACAACAATTTGCATATAACCAAGTCATACTAAATTAGAAATGCTTTTTAGTTTTTAGTTTTTTTCATTTGATTGTTAGATTTTCATAAATTTTAGATGCAAAATCATGATACTTGATTAGTATCATAAAATTTAATTGTGAAAAAAAAAGTAACATAAAATAAAAGAATAAAAAAACAAAGATAGATGTTGTAACTAAAAATTCGAGTCTGACACTTAAAATGCAAACTGAAATTATTAAAGGAACAGACACATCTTTAAACCAAACTTTGTAATAGAAACACCCACCCATCTTATATCTTTAAACCAAACTTACACTAGTTTGGTGCACCAAACTTCCCATTTCTATTTGGGATATCAATGGAAACACCCACCCATCAGTCTGATGCACACCAAACTAGTCTTTAGCTTTAATTGGGATTAATATTTTATTTTTGATCAATTTTTTACACTTTTTTTTTTTTGGGAAACACCTCAATCAAAGCACATCTGATTTTATAAAAATACTTTTGATTGTTGTGTTCTGTCATACCCGTATCCTTATTTTTAAAAATTATCATATCATGCCGTACCCTCATTACATATATGTATTTGTGCTTCATAAGTAGGTTTTAAATGTTATTTTAGAATAATTATATATGTCTTCATTTATTTTGCATGAGTTTAAAATAATAAAATTTAAATATAGGATATAAGTCCTAATTAATTTGTATAAAAATTATTTAATTAAATTAAATCCAAATCTAAAATCTAAATTTTAATTTTAATTATCACAACAATCAACTTAAATTAATTCAAAAGCTTAAATTTGAAAATACATGCGTTTCATTTTAAATGAAGTCTAGCTTAGCACAGTTAAATATCAAAAGTCTATAAAAGTTGAATCATTAGATTGGATTATATGTGTGCTTCGAGTAATTACTTATTTTGCCTGACTTGAAGCCCATTTTTTTTGGAATTTCGAGTCTCTTTAGTTACTTTTTGAATATTAAATATTACAATTATTTAAATTTATTTTTTTATCAAAAATATTTTTTTTTAGAATAAAACTTCATAAATCAAAAAGATCCTAAGTCACAACGTATCACTAAGTCACAATGCATCAGGCTTACACTAATACACCTAGTACCGATTCTTAGTTATGTCTTTGAAATATCTTCATAAAAGCATGTGCTAAAACTTTTAGATTCTAAACAAATTCGATTGTCTCAATTTTATTTATTTAAAATCAAAATTATATATATATATATTTATTTAGCTCATTTAAATGATATTTATTTAAAATGAATTAAATGAGAATCATTAAACAATTTTATAAAGTTGACAACACATCTAATATTTAAAGCACAAAAAATTCGATATGTCAATTACAACAAAACAATAATACCAACATTCTCAAATACGGCAACAAAATTGTTCTAAAACAAAAGATAAGGCATCGCAACTAGAATGTACAAATATTTGGATTCAATCATTATAACAACAAAAAAGGAAACAAAACATCAAACATCCTCATCACAATGGATTCTTCGGTGACTCGCCAACAACCTCTGCAATGCAATAATACAAAAGGAGGTTATTGTGATAGCAACTCTTACAATTATTCAGAAATTAACTTTTAGATGCACTCAATCTAAGGCAAAGGGTTTATCCAAACATGAAAATTTTAACCAACTTAATTCAATTCAATTCAACTCAAACCTCAATCTATCTATGTAGTTTACTTTTAATTTATATATAATTTCGATTATGGTTTAAATTTAAATATTTTTTGACAAAAATATAAATAGAACAAATAGTGATATTAATGAAAATTTGTAATTATGAACAATAACTTAACGCATAGGTAAAAGCTTTTTCTTTAACTGAATAATATTATTAGCAATAGTACATTATTAATTGTATGTGAAAATAATGAAGCTTAAAATTAAAATTTAAAGATAATATCATTGTCAAATTTACTCAAAATTTATTTTTAACTATAGTTATCTATGTACATATGTGACACACATAATAAGATACTTATATATAATAATAATAATAATAAGGCAAAATAATACAAAACCAAAAGGTAAGACAATGAAGTGAAATATTTCTAACCTTATGCAATATTTGAAATTGTTATAATAACAGTATCCAACGAAAATTAGACATCAATGTAATGATTACGTAAAACTTAAATCCAATTGTTACATAATATGAAAAATAAAATAATTATATTATGTAAATAGATCATTCCTGATTACAATGAATAATAATCCTTACAAAAAAATTAATAATTCAAAACTATAAACAATAATTTATAAACGATATTAAAATAAAAATATTAGAATTTTAATATACAAAATTTATATAGAAATATTTTTGAAGTTTTACATCAATTTAAAAAATTGAAATTGGTAAACGTCCACACTTCAAAAATCATTTTGATTTTATCCTTGTTAATAATTTTCTATCGATTTACAAAAAATAATAATGAAAATACAGACAATATCTCACAAAAACATTTTGTATTAAAATAAAGATTTAATTCTTGTTTTCAAATCAGAACGGGTTTGTTTGATCAAATACCATTAAAGTATCGGTTCAAAGAGAGGTAAAATTTGATTGACTCGTGAGTCAAGATGAACTAGTTGAATCAATTTAAAATCAATTGAATAGATGATTGAATCAGTTGAACTATATTTTATAATTTTAATAATTTTTAATTATTTAATTTGAACCAGATTTAATTAAATGGTTTGACTAGTTTGGCCAAGGTTGCTCAAATGGAACTAAACAGATTAGTCATATCAATTAAATTGAAACTTATATAGTGTTGATTCAAAAATAAAATATTGAATCAATTAATTTGAGAACTGATACAAACCTATTGAACCAAATAAAAAATTAATTAAACTTAATTTTAGTATTTTTATTTTAATAATTTATTTAATCATTAAGATTAATTAGAACAATGAACCAATGATTTAAATTTCGTCATAATCTAATTCTAAAATTGTGGATTTGACCGCTCCCAAATTTCCTTCGCTTTCTCTCTCTCTCTGTTCTTCAACATCGTGTTTAGATCCGTCCTCCCATCCTTGAAAGATTCCGTCTTTGACCCTTCTTCGTTGAATCTATCAAACAAATTAGGGTTCCGATCTGTTACTTGTTGTGTTCGTTTAAAAAAATTTTCTTTGCCTCAAAATTTCATCTTCAGAAAAGAAAAAAAGAGAGAGAGAGAGAGAGTTTTCGATTTTCCTTGATTTTGCTTGAGATTTATGTTCTAATCTGAAATTCATTACCTTAATGATTTGCTATATCGGTTCGATCTCCATTACGATTGCTTGATTTTGTATCGGATTTGGGGTTAAATCCAAGCTTGGGCGTTTTTACATTAAATCAGTAACCATCGGCCCAAACTCTACGCCTCTTTCTATCTGGAAAATTTTTACATTAAAACAAACGGAGTTTGAAAGTTAAAAATTGACATTCCATTGAGTTTAAGTTTGAAAGTTTGGCTCAACTCACCGATTACACCCGCTTACATGAAGTAGAAGCCCTTATTACATCGATACATCTGTGTGTGTGTGTGTTTTCCGCTTCCTCTTCTTTCTTTTGGCCCTTTTTTATTTTTCTCAAAAATCCTCACCTACAGCTTACTCCATTCCCTGACATTTTCTCTTAAAATTACACTGAAAAAGCTCACATGTTCCCCAAACTTCATCTATTACTCAAGTTTCGATTCCTTGTCTCCGCATCGAACCGCCAGTCAAACTCTGTTTTTCGAATTACCACCACCTATTCGACGATATGCCCAAACCAAGTTGAAAGCCCGAATGAAGAAGCTATAGAGCATCCGAGAGACTCCATCGAGATTTTCAAGCAATGGGGTTGCTGTGAAAACGATTTGTTGAAGATCTTTTCACGCCAACCTTCTTTGCGCAACGCTCAAGCTACTTCCCTTTTATCCAAACTCAACTTGCTGAGTAGCTTGGGACTCAGCGGTTCCGACATTGTCAAGATGGTCAATTGTCGTCCTCGTTTCTTTTGTTCTCGTATCAATAATTGCTTCGACGAGCGGATTGAGTTCCTAATTAACCTGTTCGGGTCGCGAGAAATGCTTCGTAAAGCACTTGTTAGGAACCCTTCACTCTTGACCTATGATTTTCACAATACCATGAAACCAGTCATTGCATTGTACGAAGAGATTGGCATTAGTGGAAGTGATTTGATTGCTATGCTCATCTCACGTCCCACATTGATCCCAAGGACTTCTTTCAATGAGGAGAAGATGGAATACATAAAGAAAACAAGGGTTTCAAAAGGTTCCAAAATGTACAAGTACGTAGTTTCACTCATCGGAATATCGCGGATCGAGACTATACGTGAAAAGGTGACTAACTTGGAGAAATTCGGATGTTCAGAGGAAGAGATTTGGAGTTTGTTGGGACGTTCTCCTCTTATTTTGACACTCTCGGTTGATAAGGTTCAAAGGAACATGACATTTGTTTTGGGAACCATGAAGCTGTCTCCAAGAGTGGTTCTTGAGCACCCGTTTTTGTTGTTCAGCAACCTCGAAGCCGTATTGAAACCGCGGATATCGTTGGCTCGGAAACTAAAGGAAATGGAGCTTGATCCGCAGATTAAAGGATCGATCATGTTGACAGCATTGAGGATGACGGAAAATCGATTCTTGAATGTGTTTATTAAATGCCATCCACAAGATGTGGCAAATGAACTCTTGGAGTTCTATAAACATGCCAAAGGTCTCAAGCCATTGGCCGAATCATCGAAAAAAATACTGCGTAAAGGATTTCCATTTTGAACATTTTCGTTTGTTTGTTTGGTGCTGTCTTCGTTTTCTTTTTGTTCATCCATGTCAAGGGATATTTCGGTTAAATTTTCAGATTTATAACTTTTATTCTCGAAGGGATAATGTGAGACTCAAAATTTTGGGATATAAAAAGGGATGCCTCTTCGTGTTTCATTGGTGTTCTCTCTCTGCCTATATCCCTTGTACTCCTCGTGATGAAGAGTTGAAATTTTTTCTATGTATAATTGGCTGGAGGGAATATAGATTATGAAACTCCACCATTATTAACTTTGTACGCTCAATTGGCACCGGTTAAAGCGTGTTTAAAGGCGTATTTTCTTTTTATTTAAGAGTTTAAAAGAGATTATGATTTGTGAACAATAATTTTTAAGGTAAATCTAATTCTATATATTTTGACCGATGATTATTTTTATCCTTAAGGTAAATTTGTGTTAATTTTGGTTTGGATGATGTTTATTATTTTATTAATTACTTTTCAACACGGATAAAATCTTGCACCAATTAAAATTCATATATTATTATTAATAAAAGATAAATAAACAAATTAAATCTTTTAAATGTCTTTTATAAATTAGTTTCTTATTTATTTTAAAGTTTATTAAATAATATTATTTTATTTTATAACTAATGTAAAGTAATATATAAGGTAAAATAATATAAAGCTAAAATGAAGTGAAATGTTTCTAACCTCGTACAATATTTCAACTTGTTGTAATACCAGTATCCAGTGATTTACTTGACTCGTCATTAGAGTTCTCACAACTATGAACCTCCATTGATGTTTCAAGAGGAAGTTGATGGAATGGCTTAGGAGGCATCTCAAGGAGTTTAACATCAGATTCAAGCATCTTCAAGACCTTATTCATTGAAGGACGATCAGAAGGAAGTAATTGTATACACCAAAAGGCTGTTATTATCATTTTCTTTATTATTACTTTTTCATCGTCAGAAACATCTCCAAACTACAAGTCCTCTCCTTGATCCAATCGGTCATAAATCCAAGATGGAAAATATATTTGACTAGTGTGGTCAGCAAATGCATTCACATTCTTTCTCCTTCCAACTATTTCCATCAATAACATTCCAAAACTATAAACATCGGCTTTGTATGAGATGCCTCCAAGATTTTTGTAAACCAATTCAGGAGCAATATATCCTATTGTTCCTCGTGCTGCAATGAGAGAGACAATGCTATCATCTACTGAATACAATTTAGCAAGGCCAAAATCGAAAACTTTTGGATTAAAATTCTCATCAAGAAGAATATTGTGTGGCTAGTTATCAAAATGTAGAACTTACCCAAAAGCTCGTTTTTTATTCGAAAATATTAATAATGTTTTTAATTGATATTTTACATATTTCTATAATTAAATTTAAATTTTAAAATTTTTGTATTATTTAAATTAAAATAAAAATATTTATCCAAGCCTAACCCAAATCGAGTTGGGCCGGGTGGGCGATCCGGTCATGATAGGAAAGGAAAAAAAGGAAAGACGAAGCCTAAACAGGCAGTGTGCAGCCCACTAAATTTATTTTAATTCTACATACATTCCATATTATTATTTAGGGATAATATAATTTTTGACCCCTAATCTTGATAGTTAGGTGGACTTTAGTACATATGTCTTTTTTGTTCTACTTTGACACTTGAACTTCACGATTAAGTATATTTTGGTTCCTAAACTTGAAAAATTTGAAAGTTTTATGATGCAACTCTCTGAGATTGTGTTACATCATCACTTAAAAATTAAAATATATATATTTATATATCATCTATTGAGCCTGCCCAATCATTGTCAACAAAACCAAGGAGCTTCATGCTGTCAACCTTGATAAACATCATCCCAAAGCTTAGAGTACCTTTGATGTACCTGATAACTCTCTTGCCAGCTTGAAAATGGCTCACATTGCAGCAATGCATGAACCTGGACAGGAGGCTGACTGCAAACATTATGTCTGGTCTTGTGGCTGTCAAGTACAGAAGGATACCTTCTCGAAATCACCCTGGCTGGTCAACTTTTCTCCAATAGCAACTGGTGTGCTAGTTGCTTTACTGTTCAACATGGAGAACCTGTTTAGAATTTTCAAGGCAAAAGCCTTTTGGCTTGGGAAAATCCCTTGTTTATTCTGAGATACTTCCATACCAAGGAAATAGGTCATTTCTCCTAAGTCTGACATCTCAAACATGCTCTCCATTTTTCCTTTAAAGTCTGTCAACATAGCATTGTTACTTCCTGTCACTAGCAAATCATCCACATTGCTTTTTCATCGTCAGAAGGCAATAATTGTATACACCAAAAGGTTGTTATTATCATCTTCTTCACCATTGCTTTTTCATCGTCAGAAACATCTCTTAACTCCATGTCCCCTCCTTGATCCAATCTGTCATCAATCCATGATGGAAAATATATCTGACTAGTGTCGTCAACAAAAGCATTTTCATTCTTTCTCCTTCCTATCATTTCCATCAATAACATTCTAAAACTATAAATACCGGCTTTGTATGAGATGCCTCCAAGATTTTTGTAAACCAATTCAAGAGCAATATATTCTATTGTTCCTCGTGCCACAGTGAGAGAGACAATGCTATCATCTATAGAAAACAATTTAGCAAGATCAAAATCGAAAACTTTTAAATTATAATTCTCATCAAGAAGAATATTGTGTGGTTTAATACCAAAATCAAAAACTTTTGGATTATGTTGATAAGTATTAGTCCCATATGCATGGGAGAGTATTAAGTTGAAATATTAAATTTAGAGTTTATTATAATAATTTTATATTCAAACGGTTTATTCTAACAAGAGCGGAAACTTTTATAATTTAATACAATTAATTTTATTATTTTATAATGAAAAGCAAAAGAAAAGAAGATTTTAAATTGTAAAAAAATATAAATAAATTTGGACCTTATACTTGTAGATAAACCTTTATCAATTTAATAAATTCCAACTATAATGTGGATGACCAAGAGAATGCACGTCTTAAGTCTTCATTGAAACACAAAAGCATTTAAGTCTTTGAGTTTTTATATCATCGCTTTGGTCCTTTTGTGTTATGTAAGTCGAGCTAGGCATATTCCACCCAACCCATGGATCACGCTAGACGAGGTTTCATGTCTAATTGTATAGATCTTTTATTTTAGTCGACAACTACTCAAGTATTTTTAAAATATTTTTTAATATAATTACATAGGTTGTTGATTTTATTTTATAATCTCTTTTATTTTGCTTAATTTTAATTTTATTTTTCAATTCTAAACTCCTTTATTTTTATTTTACATGTTGATTAAAGAAATAAAATTATCGCCTTTCTTTATGGATATGACCTTACTTGTTGCTATCTACTAATTTTATATTTTTTAAGTAGGTTTTTATTGTTATAGATCTCCACAACTTAACAAATAAGAATTTGAGCCTAAAGAGATATTGAATTTGGTGGTGCAATAGAATATTTTCATTGCTTTTGTGCAATTCTAAACATTCATAACACTACTACGCCTATTAGGAACATAAAACAAAAATAAAGAGATCCCATTGAAAAATCCAAGTCCATGGAACAGAGAGTAGATTTCTTGGATATTCTCATATTCAAGTTCACACCTACAATAACCACACTGGCGAGATTGTTTTTTCAATCGCACGGCATAAATGTTAATTAAGTTCCCAAGAGCGGCAAAGCATGAAAGAATAAATTTAGAAACAAATCAAAAGCGGCCATTAGGTGGCTAAACAAAGGGAGTTTTTTCCTATAATTTGGGATGCTCGCTGCAAACTTTGATAGGGAACAAAAATATAAATCTGCCGACATATACAACACACATGATAAGATACTACATACGTATAAAAGAAAATTAATATAAAACTATAAAGGTGAGATAATGAAATGAGATATTTCCAACCTCATTAGACATTTGAATTAATTATAGTAACAGCCGAGGATGATGTACTTGGCTTATCAACAGAGCTCTCACAACCATGGACTTCCATCGATGTTTCAAGAGGAAGTTGATGGAATGGCTTAGGAGGTATCTCACAGAGTTCAATATCTCCTTCAAGCATCTTTAGTACTTTGCTCATTGAAGGACGATCAATAGGTAATAATTGTATGCACCAAAAGGCTGTTATTATCATCTTTCTCACCATTACTTTTTCATCATCAGAAACATCTCCCAGCTCCATGTCCTCTCCTTGATCCAATCGGTCATAAATCCATGATGGAAAATATATTTGACTAGTGTGGTCAGCAAATGCATTCACATTCTTTCTCCTTCCAACTATTTCCATCAATAACATTCCAAAACTATAAACATCGGCTTTGTATGAGATGCCTCCAAGATTTTTGTAAACCAATTCAGGAGCAATATATCCTATTGTTCCTCGTGCTGCAGTGAGAGAGACAATGCTATCTTCTACTGAATACAATTTAGCAAGGCCAAAATCGGAAACTTTTGGATTAAAATTCTCATCCAGAAGAATGTTGTGCGGCTTGATATCAAAATGTAGAATTTGCATGTCACATCCTTGATGCAAGTAGTGAATTCCTTGAGCCACACCAAGCACAATATCAAACAATTTTTTCCAACCCAAAGTGTTCTTATTTTCTTCTGTAAATATGATTTTATCTAAAGATCCATTAGGCATGAAATCATATACCAAAGCTTGCTTTGATCTCCCTACGCAAAATCCAATAAGTTTAACCACATTAGCATGATGAATTCTCCCGATAGAAGCAACTTCATTTATAAAATCTTGGCCGTTCCCCTTTGACTTATCTAACAGTTTTATAGCCACATGATGTCCACTACGAAGCTTTCCCTTAAACACCGAACCATAGCCCCCTTCACCTAGTTTATTTTTAAAATTTTTAGTCATTTTTTTAATTTCTTTGAAAGAATAGCTAATTGGTGCTAGATTGTGGCTTTGAAGAAACTCTTCAATCTTATCATCCATGGATAAATGTCTTCTTCTCCATTTGTAGATAACAAGGCCAGACAAACAAAGTATCCCAGGCAAAACCCTCAATATGATGACCCCAACTTCAAAAACAAGAAAGTATTGTAGAACATTAGTACTTTGTGAGGTCAAAAACGAATTATCTACATTCTCAAAATGTCTATACACGTGACAATCGCGTGCTCCCTTAAAAGATAAAATTAAGATAGATTTAAATTTTTTAAAAAGTGGTTTGTAGTTTTTATAACTTAAAATCAAATTATTAATATAAAGAATCTTTCATTTTTTTCTCAAATTAAATGTGGATATATATTTAGTTTTTTTCCCTATTTCTCAATGTCTTGGATATATATAAAATTGAGGCCATAAGTATACCTGTTACAACAAAACAAGTATGATCAGTATCTGTGGAAACACAAAAACAAAAAGATACATCAATATTACCAGAGAGTAAAAAGTTCAAAGATCAGTAAAAAACAAATAAAACCTGCAAATCACACCATCTCATCAGCCGACCCAAAAAAAAAAAAAACCATACCATGATAGTAATCAATTACATCTGAAATGCACCAAAAATAGACACTGATGCGATATGACACCGCCCACAATCTGCAGTATTCAGCACACCTAAATAAGCCAAGCTATTGTAGATGGGACCAATGAGTTAAACATAAGAGTAAATTTTATGCAACACTGTATTAACATTTCTTTTTAATGTATTTTATATTAAAATTACAATATATATAAAGTTACAAATTTTATTATATATTGGCACACCAATTATGTGTGAAAAAAAAAAGTAAAAGGGATCAAATTAGCTTATTATAAAAGTAGATTATGTTATATGTACCCAAAAGAAATTTTGGCAGATTGTCTTCTAAGATTATACAAAATTATTAACAACTGAGTATTAATAACATATCAAATATTACAACAGTTAATTTACGTATTTTTATAGTAAGAAGTATGCAACATCTATTGCATACAAATTTTTGTGTTTCGAAAATAAAAGATATTATCTAAACTAAAATTGTAAAAGAAAGAAATGTTTGTTTATAATTTAAAAATTAATTATTTTAAGTAATTTAAATAAAGCTAAATTAAGTTGGAGAAGATAGTAAATATAATTGAATGTATAATAATACTTTGTTATTTTTAAAATTTGTTGATGTGACATTATTTTACTGGTGCATAAAACTATACTTTTAGAATTGTCCTAATATTTAAAGAAAGTATAATTACCAAATAAGTTAATAGAATAAAAGAAGACAAAACAGCAGAGGCAGTTGCATTCAATTTAAAGAAAATGTTTTTTAATAAAATTTAAATTTACAAATTTAATAAAATTATATATTTAAT
This sequence comes from Gossypium raimondii, assembly GCF_025698545.1. Lineage (NCBI taxonomy): Eukaryota > Viridiplantae > Streptophyta > Magnoliopsida > Malvales > Malvaceae > Gossypium > Gossypium raimondii. Next base: position 3,548,680 of record NC_068565.1, read on the forward strand.
TTTTATTAATATATATAGTGAAACAGGCCATTAAATTTCTATTAATAAAAGTTGTTGCCGTAATTATAGTAATTACTACTAAAAAGCTATGAAGGTATTTTTTCTATGATTGGGAAGTGCACAGATTTTACGAACAAAAACATCATCTTTAATTAGCTAATAAAATTTAATTGCGAAAAAAACATAAAAGAAATAGGTAGGTCATACAAAAGCAGAGGCAGATACTAAATTAGAAATGCTATTAGGTTTTTTTTTTTTCATTTGATTGTTATGTCTTAATAAATTATAGGTAAAAAACATGAGAATTAGCATGATGAGATTTAATTGTGAAAAAATAATAACATGAAATAAAAGAAAAATAAGTAAGTCATACAAAAAGCAAAGGCAAATGTTTTAACTAAAAATATCAGTTTGATGATGTAAAGAGCGATGCACACTCAGAATATAATTGAAATCGTTGAAGAAACCTACACTTCTGTAAACCAATTTTTGTTTTCATTGCACTGGTAGTCATGCCAGTATCTAATTGTCCAAAAAGAAGACAAAACAGCAGAGAAAGCAGAGGCAGATACTAAATTAGAAATGCTTTTAGTTCATTTGATTGTTAGATGTTGATCAATTTTAGATGCAAAATCATCATACTTAATTACCATCATAATATTTAATTGTGAAAAATGTAACATAAAATAAAACAAAACAAAAAGTAGATGTTGTAACTAAAAATTCCAGTATGATTCACACTCAAAATGCAAACTTAAATTATTAAAGAAACTTACATATCTTTAAACCAAACTTTGTTTCTAGTACAACTCTGGTAACGGCATCTCCATTGGACCCAAAAACCCTCTGATAGTTTTTTGTAGATATCCAGCGTAGACATGCCTGTTATACTATTAACCATAATTGGAACCTCTGCTTTGATAGTGCAAGCTTGATTGATATCAGATGGGTGGGTGTTTTCATTTAAAAAATAAAAATAGGAAGTTGGAATGGAAGAGGAGGTATTGGATTTGATGGTACAACGAGAAGCCTCAATATAAAGTGATGATTTTATAGGTTTCGTACAATTCATAACATAAATAGTGCTACCCTCTAACCTCATATCATTATAATATTTATTATAATAATAATAATAATTATTAGAAAAAGAAGAAGAATAACTATAAGTATAATAAGAAGGATATACAGAACTAAGAGGAAGGGAGTTGCAATCATCAGTGTCCAAGCTCGCATCGACCATTCGTATTGTATAATCTTCGTAAAAGATTTGTTGGACAGAGAATTTCCCTCCTCTCCCAACCAAAGTGGTGCGATTGTTATTCTCACACTCAAGTTCAAAGCCATAAGGACCACAGTGGAGAGGTTGGTTTTTTAATCGGAATGGAAAACTGATATTCAAATTCCCACAGAAAGTAGAGCCGCAGTCAAGATGCCTAGCAAAACAAACAGCAGGAAATAGAATTACAAATAAAGCAAAAGCGGGCATTAGGTGACCCAACAATGGCAGTTTTGCTTTTAATTTTGGCATGCTAAAATTTTGGGTAAGGAAGAAGAACAATAATGGGGGTTAATGATTAAGTTTCTAACTAAATCAGGGAAATATATAAGAAAACTTCAGTGGGAGAAGAAGCATTAATGGGGACACAAGATTTTGACTACTCTTCAGCTTTATTTGGGATGAATATTTTATTTTCAATAAATTGTTTACACCTTTTATTCTTTTATCTTTTTTCTGGGAAACACCTCAATCAAATCACATCTAATTCCAAGAACAGTGCCATGCAAGCAAAAGAAAAAGAAATTTTAATATTATTGAAAAAATTTTAAATAAATTTGGACCATATGCTTGTAGATCAACCTTTATCACCTTAATAAACTCCAATTACAATGAGGAGGACCAAGAGAACGCAAGTCTTTAGTCTTTTTTGAAGCACAAAAACATTTAAGTGGCTGGGACCAACCTTTTGTGTTATGTAAGACAACTATTTGTTGCATCTTTCTAAAAAGTAAGTTCATAGTTAGAAGTGTCAAGCAAGGCGGCTCAATGCCCAATTGTATAGATTCTTTTTATTTTATTCCACGAATACTTCACTACTTTTCAAATAATTACTTGAATTTAAAATAAAACAAATTAAATATAAGATATAATTTCTATTTATTTAAGTTTAAATTCAAAACTAAATTCTATTTCTAAATTTTAATTTTCTAAAACAATCTACTTAAATTAATTTAAAAACTTAAATTTGAAAATACATGAAGAGACTTCAAATTCCGTTTTATTTTAAATGAAATCGGTTTAGCATAGAGGTGTCTATGGATCAGGTCAAGTCGAACCGAAGTTCAGCTTCAAAAAATTTCTAAGTCCTAGCCTGTTTTTGATCCAACTCACCCAAAAGCTCGTTTTTTATTCGAAAATATTAAAAATGTTTTTAATTGATATTTTACATATTTTTATAATTAAATTTAAATTTAAATTTTAAATTTTTTTTATTATTTAAATTAAACTATAAAAATATTTATCCAAACCTGACCTAAATCGAGTTAGGCCGGGTGGGCGATCCGGTCAACACAGGAAAGGAAAAAAAGGAAAGACGAATCCTAAACAGGCAGTGTGCAGCCCACTAAATTTATTTTAATTCTACATGCATTCCATATTATTATTTAGGAATAATATAATTTTTGACTCCTAATCTTAATAGTTAGGTGCACTTTAGTACATATATCCTTTTTGCTCTACTTTGACACTTGAACTTCACAACTAAGTATATTTTGGTTCCTAAACTTAAAAAATATGAAAGTTTTATGATGCAACTCTCGGAGATTGTGTTACATCATCACTTAAAAATTAAAAATATATATTTTTAGAGAATGGCGTGGTACAATCTCTAAGTGTCACATTCATTATTTTAATAATCAAATTGATAATTGAACCAGTCAGACCACTACTACTCGATTCAACTAGTTTGATCAGTTCGACTGTCGGACCAATAATAATTAAATAAATCATTAAACATTCATAAAGTTCGAAAAAAATAGAAAACAAGATTTATTAAACAGATTAAACATCGTCAACAGCTGGGGTTTTTCTTAGTTTTTTTTTACCAATTTCAAGTTTTTTTTTATTTAATTGATTCAACCTCTTTGTTCAAACCATTATATTGATCGACTCTCAATCCCATCAGTCTAACCATCCAATCCACTCCTATACTAGTAACACTGATCACATTATCAAATCTTAATAGAATTCAAGTTTAAGAGACCATAATAGACTTGGTTGCCAAGTCTAGATGCCACAGTGGACCAAAAGATTTACAAGTACCAAAGTAAACCTAATTGTCAAGTTCAGGGCCAAAATTTATATTATCCTTTATTTTTATTAGTTACACTACAAAAATTATAAGAGTTTTACAAATTGCACAAAAAGAAAACCTGAAAAACAGAATAGGTGCTTGAGGTAGAGTTTATATATAATTGGTAAAAATACTAAGGAAGCTCCTGTACCTAGTGGTAAATTGTATTTCGGTTCATCTACTGAAAAATGGAAAATTTAGTTTTTATACATTTTGAAATGTGAAAATTCTATTAAATGATGACTTGGACAAGTGGAAAATTATTATTTACTAGTAAACTATAAAATGGTCACCCAACTATTAATTTTTTGATTTAGTCGCTAAACTTTTCAAAATTAAATATTTTAATTACCTTGAGCTTATGTGGTTTTTTTATTAGTCTAGTAACAAAATTATCCCACTAATATTTACATATTTTATCAATTTGGTCTTAAACATAAAAAATTAATAAATTTGGCCTCCATATTTACAAAATTGACCAATTTAATCCTAACTATAAGATTTTCTTAAATATTTCTTAAAAAAAATATTTTAGCCATTTATAACACATCCCATGTGAGATATTAAAATAAGAAAAAAATTATCCTCTTTTAAATCACTTGTAAAAAATTCAAAAATTCAGGATAAAACACCAAAAATTTAAGATCCAAAAGAAAATAAATGCATTAAAACGTTATTTGTACAGGTAGTACTATAGCCATTTAGTCTAAATAGGTTCAAAATCAATTGGTTTGGTCCAATGTGAAGTATAAATTATAGTAAAAGAAATTGTTACAAGTGACATGAAAGAGGATACTATTTTTCTTATTTTAATATCCGACATGGATTATCCCGTGAATTATAAAAGACTAATAATGATTTTTAAAATATATACATTTAATTTTTAAATATATATAATAAATTTTCTAACTGCAAATATATATATAAAAAGTCAACAACATTAAAAATACCAAATTAAGGGAAAACTTTGCAATTTTATGAAGGTTGAGGTGTAGCATGCTATGTTCCTAGCATTTAAAACAAGTACTTGAACTTCATACCATGGTATGTTCCTTATGATATTGCAAACACCGTCTTAATTATATTTATGGCATTTGTGGTATAATATGATACCAGGGAAGAAAGTTAGGTAAGAAATTAAAATTTTATATAAAAATTAAATAATACTTTAATTGAAATGGTAATATTAAAATTTTGATATGTATATGTTTCGGTTCAAATTTTATCATAGTATTATTTTATTAAAAAGATATGAAAAAATAAGAACACTCTCATATTTAATATTTCTTACTTTGTATATGAAATGATATTTTAGTAATATCTCAATTGATTTCATGACTAATTGACTCATGATACGAACTCAACCAAAAATTTAATTTAAGTATAGATTTAACAAGTACTTAATAGTAATATCCCTAACTATGTAACTTGAAACCCAATAAATCAAACCTAGACCTGCCCATGGGTCGGGGCCACTAAGCCTAGTCGAAGCCCTACCTGAAAAATGGGTTTGGGAAAAAATAATGCATGTTTAGAAAACAAGTCGAGCCTTAAGTAAGACTTTTTTGTTTAGGCTCAGCCCAAATTTGTAAAAAAAATTGTTGTTTTCTCACTGCCTTACTGTCATTTCACTATTATGTTGCTACTATTTTATTATTATTGTTTGGATATTGTATAATTCTTATTTTATTGTTAATTTTGCTACTATTTTAGAGGCATTTTCTTGTCAAGTTGCACATATTTTAGTGTTTTTTAAGTACAAATATTTTTAATTTATTTTCAATTTGTTGAAAAACATTTGTTTTAATGTTTTTAGTGTTCTTGATTAATTATATATTTTTAAATGATATAAAAAAATTTTAATACGGGTGAGCCGGTCTTGACTTGGGTTTTATCATTTTTATTTAGGTTAGCTTGAACAAAATTTTAGGCTCATTTTTTAGGTCAAGCCGAACCCGAACCTATCAAATAGGTCTAAAATTTTGTCAAAACCCAACTTGACTCATGGACAGATCTAATCAAACATACGTAATTTCCATTTCTTTAAAAAAATCTTTCATTAAAAATTTTAATTTTACTAAATTCAATTTAAAAAAAACAAGTTTAATTTAATCTCATTCATCATTTCCTTTATAGAATAATAATTAATATATTATTAGAATATGAGTCTCAGACACTATAAATGAATAGTAATAATAAAATAGATTATTATTGGGTAAAATAATAATGAAAAATTTATAAATAAATATTAAAAATCTTGTTAATATTAAATAAGAAAAATAATATAACAATTATACTACATTTGATTGGAGTATTATTTTCTTTCACATGTTTTAGTCATCTGTTAGATATAAATTAATCACAATTGGTAATTTTTAAGGGTAATTATACCAACAGTCATTCAAATTTGATACAGCTGACAAAACAGTAACTTAGGTTTTAATTCAGTCACTCAACTTTCAAAAAATGACAAAACTGTCCTTTTAACCATTTTTTATTATAGACATAACAGAAAAGTGACATGGCAGTTGACGGCTTCCTTGTTGTCATTAACCAACCAGTTGGACACTAAGCAACAATTTAAACAACCCCTTTTAGCATCACTTTAGGGTTTAGGCAATAGAAGAAGAAGAAGAAGAAGAGGAAGAAAAAATAGAAAGTTGCACCAATTTGGGGACCTAAGTAATACCAGAAATCCATTAGAATTTCTGGACTTGGCATCATGATGACTGAAGCTCCTCAAAGTTGCAAAGTTCCTTTGCCTTCCTTGACTAGGAAAGTCCCTTTCCAGTAGCCGCTTTATTTCAAGCTTGGATTTTGCTTCGCCTATATCAATAGATGCAAACTTGAGCAGAGTGGAGATAAAAATTTGGGTTTGTGGGCATTGTATTAAGACCTTGGTTGACTCCAACTCAGTTTAAATAGGAAAGACACCACGGTAGGGATCGAGAATTCGACAGCTTAAGGTTGTAGTCAATGCAACAAGCATTTGAATGCTTATCAAGGGTCTAAGTAACCTCTTCATGAGAACAGTCACATTGGAGGGACGATAAATAAAGTTTGCTAAGTATGGCCAAAATAAGAAAAAAAAGTACAGATCTTGGATAAATTTGTATCAGATTTAGACCTATCTTCAGGTTTAGTAGACCTATCTTCATATTTAGACCTATCTTCAGGATTAGGACCTTGGTTGACTCCAACTCAGTTGAAATAGTAAAGACATCGTGGTGGGGATCGACAATCCGACAGCTTAAGGTTACAGTCAATGCAACAAGCATTAAGAAGGAAAAAAGTACAGATCTTGAATAAATTTGTATCAGATTTAGACCTATCTTCAGGTTTAGTAGATTTTGACATCCCAAATAGAGAAAGGGGTTTAATCACAAAAAAGATGTTCTCTCAGTATTGGATTTTACAGGAAATGAAGAAAAAAATATCAGATCTTCCTCATGAAATGAGAAATAATTTCTTATTTTTGAATAAAACCTAGAAAGATGAAAAGATGAAATCTTGAAGTGAGAAATCTCGCAACAAAGTGAAATGAAAATTGCAGATGAAAAATACCAATCAATTTCTAACCCTTAACCCTGTTAATCGATTTTTAATTTGATTTTTTAATCCTTAACCAATCTTGAACCTGAAATTGATTTCTAACCCAACACTCTGGTTTGTTAACTATTGTTTCTAATCCACAATAGCAACAACTAAAGGAAGAAGAAAAAGTATATCGGGGAAAAAAACGTTAACGGTTTTACAGTCTCTTCTTCTTCTTCTTCTTCTTCTTCTTCTTCTTCTTCTTCTTCTTCTGTTATTAGGGTTTTTTTCTATTTCTTCTTAAATTGGGAAGGTTTCCACGTGGACATATCCAACGTGGGTAGTTCGTTGGCCATGTTAGCTAGTTAACTGGTCACATCACTTGTCTCCTTAGGTCTGTAACGGAAAATATTAGTAGGTGACTGATTTGTCACTTTTTGGTAACGTTAGTGACCAGTTTGTCAATTTTTAAAGTTGAGTGACTGAATTTAAACCTAAGTGACTGTTTTGTCAACTGCATCGAAGTTGGATGATTGTTGGTGTAATTTACCCAATTTTTAACCACTCTGTGACTTGTTTATGATAAAAAAGAGCAAAATTTTTTGCTTATTTTGAAGGGATCTTATTTTTTAAGTTTTTACTCTCTTTTTTAATTCCTATATAATTTGTACTAATTATTTTAAAACATGTGTTAAATAATTTTTTTGTGAAAATAGAATGTTGGTAATGACAATAAATCACAAAGAAAAGAGAAATAAAAATAAAGAACACATAGATTTTTACGTAGAAACCCTTTCGGGAAAAAACCACGAGCAGAGGAGAAGAAAGTTTATTATGTCGAATTTGAATGATTTACAAAAGGAGTTTCGACTACATCTATTTATAGGTTGAAAAAAAACTAATTCTAATCAAAGTCAAATATATTATGCTAATAAATGCTAAATATATTATGCTAATAAATGCTAAATATATTATACTCATAAATACTAAATTTTCTAAAAAGAAGATATATTTTGTTTAACTCGACTTGCAAGCAATCTCTTAGAATTTGGGTCACACAACTCTAGTAATCTCCACCTTGACACGAATTCTCAATGAACAATTTCTTCATCGAGAACTCTCAACAAACAAGTTTTTCACCTCTTCTATAAAACCCCTTAAAGGTTTAACTTCAACAAAGAACACTAATCAAGTCTAAGCAATGCTCAAACTTGGTTATAGGAAGTGACTTAGTCATCATATCTACAGGATTTTCATGAGTACTAATTTTGCTCACAACAATATCATCACGAGCAATAATATCACGAACAAAATGATACCGAACATCCATGTGTTTTGTTCTCTCATGGAGCATTTGATCTTTTGTAAGGAAGATGTCACTCTGACTGTCACAAAATACTATATTGATTTGAAGGTCTTCATTGAGATCACTAAAGAGTCTCTTCAGTGGTTGACAAAGTAACTGTAGTTTGCAAAGTGGCTTTCCAATTGATTGCACAACCTCCAATTATAAAGACATAACCTATGAGAGATATTCTTCTATCAAGGTCTTCAGCAAAATCAGCATCAACATACCCAATGACTCCATCTCTAGTTCTTCCAAACTGTTAGGAAACATCAGCAATACCTCGTAAGTATCTTAAAATCTACTAAATTGTTTTCCAATATTTTTTACCGAGATTCACCATGTATCTGCTAACTGCACTAACTGCATATGATAAATATGGACATGAACAAACCATAACATACATGAGAGATCCTACTGTACTAGAGTATGGAACATGTGACATGTACTCAATCTCATCATCTGATTGTGAAGACAAAGCTGATGAAAGTCTGAAATGGGCTGCTAAAAGAGTACTAGCAGGCTTAGCATTCTGCATATTGAATCTGCTAAGAACTTTCTCAATTACCCCTTTTGACTTAGGTACAATTTACTTACTTTTCTATCTCTGAGAATCTCCATACCAAGTATCTTCTTTGTTGGTCCCAAATTTTTCATCTTAAATTCTTCACTTAGTTAGGCTTTGACCTTTCTTATCTCTCCTTTATCTTTTGTTGCTATCAACATGTCATCAACATAAATGAGTAGATACACAAAAGAACCATCACTGTTTTTCTTAAAGTAAACACAACTGTCAAAGCTACTTTTTTTAAAATCATGAGAAGTTATAAAGGAACCAAACCTTTTGTAACACTGTTTTGCTAACTGTTTCAAACTGTAAAGGGATTTTTTTAGCAAGCAAACATAGTCCTCTTTTTCTGAGACTGTAAAACCCTCTGGTTGTTACATGTAAATATCCTCCTCAAGTTCTCCATACAAAAATACAGTTTTTACATCTAACTGTTCAAGCTCTAAATCATGTATAGCCACAATGCCAAGCAAAGCTCGAATCGAACTATGTTTCACAATTGGGGAGAACACATCTGTGAAGTCCACTCCTAAAATTTGACTGTAACCCTTTGCAACAAGTTTTGTTTTGTATCTAGGTTCTTCAACTCCTGGAGTCCCTTATTTCTCTTTAAACACCCATTTACAATGAACAACTTTTTTACCGTTAGGAAGTTTCACAAGATCGTATGTTTTGTTTTTGTGGAGTGATTCCATCTCCTCTTGCATAGCAAACATCCACTTTTTTTTAGTCTTCATAGCTAAACGCATCAGAATAATTAGATGGCTCTTGATTTGCATCTATATCTTCAGCCACATTTAAAGCATAAGCAACTAGATCAGTCTTAGCATACTTCTTTGGAGGTTTAATTTCTCTTCTAGTTCTGTTTTTAGCGATAGAGTATTATGGTGAAGAAGCAGCTCTATTTTAAATTTTTTTGTACTGGCTTGAGGAGTAGACTCTGTTGTAGATTCTAGATTAATCTAATGCTCTACCTGCTTTTGATTTTCTTTATTTGAAGAGTCTTTAAGAGATAAGTTAGGTCACATGTAACAACCCGGTTTGACTCTAATCGGAATAGTGGTTTTGGGACCACAAATCTGAGTCCTAAAAATATTTCAATATTATTTTGTGTGTTTACTTTGTGTGCATTTGATTGTGTGAAATTTTCGTGTTTTAATTTTGTTGTTTGAGTGTCCGATTAAATAAAAGGATTAAATCGCGAAAAATAAAAATTTAGGGGTTAATTATAAAAGCACCTAATTGTTGTTGTCTTTTTAAATGGAAGGACTTATGATGCAATAAGACCATAAAGTAGTGAGTGGGTGATAATGGTCAAAAATGACCTTATATTATAAGGTTTATATAATTTGTATTAAAGGTTAATATAGTAAACTAATAATTAAATAAACATATGATATAATAAATCAATTGAAGCCATTATTTTCATTCTTCCTTTGCCGAAAGTTAGAAAAACAAATAGGGTTTAAAAGCTTTGAGGCATCCGGTCATTAACAAGCTTAATTCAAGGTATGTTTTACTTCGGTTTTTGATAATTTTTACGTTTTTGAGATCGTTGCTTCGTGTTCTTCAAAACCCATATCTTAATTTTGTGAATTGTGGATGATTTTGAAATGTGCCATTGATGAATGCTTGAGTTTTATGATGTTAGTAGGTGAAATATGAAATATATTTGTTAGATTAATATATTTTGTATTGGAATTTTTAGTGAAATTGAGTAAATAGGGCTAAATTGTGAAATTAAATTTTTGGGGAACTAAAGTGTGAAATAAATGCAATGTGTGGACTTGTATGAGAACCATGAATATTCGGCCCTTGTGTGGTATGGGCAAATTTTGTATAAATTGTGTTTTATGCAATAGGGACTAAATTGCAAAAAGTGTAAATATTACGGGCAAAATAGTAATTTGCCAAATTATGTGTTTTTGGATTAAATTGAATGTGTTAATAAATAAATTATCTTATTTTGAATATATTTAGATCGAGAACCAAAGAAATCGGAGTTAGATCGGCGAAAAGCCAAATTAGTCGAATAATCGTCCGACTTCGATTTTCCATCGTCCGAGGTAAGTCTATTAGCTATTTAATGTTATTAAATCAATATATATATATGTATGAATATCTATTATGTTGTTGTTGAGCTATAATTAAAAGTAATTTAATTGAATAAATTCAAATTATAAATGGTATAAATATGTATATACAATGTTCAAATATATAGGTATATGCTTATATAAATTTTTGAACTAAGTTAAAGTTTGAATGGTATAAAGTTATATATATATAAATTCAAATAATTATATATGTATCTATATGTATACATATACTTGAATTTGGTTGGTTGTATGAGAGTTATATATATGTGCACTTAAGATTCAAATATATGTAAGTAAAACATGTATAAATTCTTGCTTAAATTAAAGATATGTATAATACATATGTATACATAAGTTTCGAACATATAGATGTATGTAAAAACATTTGGGTTTGATTAAAAGTATGTATGTTGTAATTGTACGATAATTTGAATAAGTAAGTATATGGAGTTGGAACATCTATATATATATATGAATAAGTCTTGATTATATTTTAAGGTATAAATGTTAAAACGTACTTGGGAGTTCGAATATATCTAAATGTATATTTGTGTATGATTCTTGAATTGAATCGAATGTATGATTCATAAACTCTTTTGTGATTGAATATGGACTACAATGAATGTGTGTTTTTGTTAATAAGTATTTGAGGAAATTATTCTATATATGGGAAAATTGAGATTTTCAAGCATAGCGCTTAGCGTGCTTATTGCGGTGAAACACTTGAGACTATATGTCTAGCGTGCTTAATGGGTGAAATATTTCAGACTATATGTCTAGCGGGCTAAGTGCTTGGTGTCTTGAATCGAGCTTAAAGCCTAAAGGTGCTAAATGCTTAGGTGAATCTGCTTTTAAGTATGTGATTAGGTGTACAATTATATGATTTTGGATATATTTAATTGATAAGTATATTTATATATATACATTTGGCTAAGTGCGTTTGATGATTATATATATATATATCCGCTTATACAATTGAGAAATATATATATGCTCGGGATTATGCATTTGATAAATATATACTTTTAAATATTCGTACACATATTTGATTAGTAACTATATATGCATTCGAGATATATATATATACCTTGGTTTATAAGTATTTGATGAAAATGAATGCATTCGTTCATATGTATTAGATTTGTATTGGTTTAAAGTTTAAAATGAGTATTCATACACATTCGGTTATGATATGTGTATAATATATATATGCTCGATTGTATACATTCGTTGTAATGTTGTTTGGTATAAAATATATATTCAATTGATCGCTTTCGACGTGTATGCATATCGTCTATAAATGAAATGGTCTCGAGTACAATAATATATAAATATTAGTTATTCGTGTTAATTGAAATCTCAATGAAATAGATTAAAAAGTAACTTTATTTATATATTTATATACATTTAGTTATGTTGTAGACTTACTAAGCTATAAAAGCTTACTTTGTTTGTTTTCGTCCATTTGCTTTTATAGATTTTGGAGACGCGTTTGAGCTCGGGATCATCAAGATAGTCCATCACACTATCGACTTCTTTTGGTATTTTGTTAAATATTTGAACTCAATCTTATGGCATGTATAGGTTTGAGTATGATGTTAATTACATTTTGATTGTAAATTATAATAGCTATGCGAAAGTAATTAAATTTTTACGTTGTGATCAGTTTGGTTTTAACATTGTTGAATTTGTTCGGTAATGCCTCGTAACCCTAATTCAGCGACGGATACGGGTTAGGGGTGTTACATCACATAACAGTTTCATAAAAAACAACATCTCTACTAATCACAACATTTCTATTTTTAGGACACCATAACTTATACCCTTTTACACCAGCTTTATAACCAAGAAAAACATATTTAATGGATCTCAATTCCAATTTTCCATTATCAACATGAGCATACGCAGGACACCCAAAGATCTTTAAATCAGAATAGTCAGCAGGATTACCAAACCATACCTCTTGTGGAGTCTTTTTCTCAATGGCAACGGATGGAGATCGGTTGATCAAAAAACATGCAGTAGAGGCTACTTCGGCCCAAAATGACTTTGGTAAGTTGGCATTTGACAACATACATCAAACCTTCTCCATGATCATTTTGTTCATTCGTTCTGCAATGCTATTTTGCTGTGGAGTATAACGAACTGTCAGGTGTCTCACAATCCTTTCTAACTTGCACAATTTATTAAACTCATCAGAGTAGAACTCTAAGCCACTGTTTGTGTGGAGGTATTTTATTTGTTTTCCAGTCTATTTTTCAACCATAGTTTTCCAAGACTTAAATGCAAAAAAGACATCGCTTTTCTGCTTTAAAAAGAACTCCCAAACTTTTCTGGAAAAACCATAAATAAAAGTTAGCATATAATTAGCTCCATCTCTCGAAGGCACTCTGGATGGCCCTCACAGATCAAAATGAATATACTCTAATGTTTCTTTCGTGTTATGGATTCCTCTAGTGAATTGAATTCTCTTTTGCTTCCCAAAAACGTAATTCTCACAGAACTTCAGTTTGTAAAATCCTTGCCCAAGAAGAAGTCATCTTTTTCCCAATTATGCCATGTCATTCTCACTCATATGCCCTAGGTATATATGCCAAAGTTTAGTAATATCATCATCTGACAAGGAAGAGGATGCGACAGCTGTATCACCAGTAACAATAAAACTTTGCAAAACATATAACTTTGCAGTTTTTCTCTGCCATTTCATTACAACGAGGGAACCTTTGGAAATCTTTAAAAACTCCACTTTCAGTTGTGTATTTGTACCCTTTTGAATCAAATGCACTCAACGAAATTAACTTTCTCTTCAATTTTGGAACATGTCGTACGTCACTAAGTGTCTGACAAGTCCATCAAACATCTTAACTTTAATTGCTCCAACACCTACAATTCTACATGAAGCATTATTTCCCATCAAAACAACACCTTCAAACACTGTTTCGTAAGTTGTAAACCAATCCTGATTGGGACTCATGTAGAAGGTGTAGCCCGAATCAATGACTCACTCCTCGCTCACTTTAGAATTGTAGATAGAAACGACTAAAAGTTCACCATCGCTGTAGTCTTCTACAACATCAATTTTACCAAAATTTTCTGGTTGTTTTCCATTTTGATTCGCAACCTCCCTTTTGATATTGTTTTGTAGCTTATAGCACTCAGATTTAATGTGCCCTTTCTTCTTGCAGAAGTTACAAGATTTACCTCTGTTTGAAGACTTTGATCTACCTTTAGATTTACCGTGAGGATTCCATTCTTGTGTCGTTCCATGATCATTATCAACATTCCGATCTTATCTTCTATGAACAATGTAACCCTCTCACTGAGAGTTAGTTTTAACTACAAGATGTTTCATCTTATCATATAAGGTTAAAGAATCATAAACCTCATCAATTGTGAGAGACTCAAGGCTATATAAAATGGCATCTCTAAAGGTTGAATAAAACGGGGACAACAAACAAAGTAGAATCAACTCTAGATCTTCCTTATCATACTGAACCTCCATGGCTTCCAAGTTTGAGAGAATTTCTTTAAACATTGTTAAGTGTTCGTGCACAGACGCACCTTCCTCCAAACGATGAGCATAAAAACGCTGCTTCATATGCAGCTTGCTAGTTAGAGTTTTTGACATAAATATTTGTTCCGACCTCTTTCATAATCTAGCGGTGGTATTCTCCTTTATCACATCCTGTAAAATTTCATTAGACAAGTGCAGATGTAACTGTGTTAACACGTTTCGATCCTTGCGGTTCTTCTCTTCCACCGTCAATGTTGAAGGCATCTTATCTATCCCTAGCAGGGTTTCCTCTAAGTCTATCTGTGCAAGAACTACCTGCATCTTTATCTACCACAACGCGAATCTGGTTTTGCGATCCAACAGCGAAATTTCATACTTCAAATACGCCATTACCGTGATTGAGATGAACAAATCGAAAGCTCTGATACCAATTTGTGAAAATAGAATGTCGATAATGATAATATATCACAAAGAAAAGAGAAATAAAAATAAAGAACACACAGATTTTTACGTGGAAACCCTTTCGAAAAAAACCACGGGCAGGTGAGAAGAAAATTCACTATGTAGAATTCGAATGATTTACAAGAGGAGTTTCGACTATATCTATTTATAGGTTGAAAAAACCCTAATTCTAATCAAAGTCAAATATATTATGCTAATAAATGGTAAATATATTATACTCATAAATATTAAATCTTCTAGAAAGAAGATATATTTTGTTTAACTTGACTTGCAAGCAATCTCTTAGAATTTGGGTCACAAAATAACATTTTTAACCATACTGAAAACCATTTTTAATCAAATATAAGTACTTAATATTTAATTAAATTAAAAGAAAAGAGATCAATTCTAAAATTATGTATGGACTTTGATTTAATTTGCAATTGTATATATAAATTTTAATTTGGTGTAATTATACACGTGTAACTCTAATTGTGGTTCAAATATATACTTGAAACTTTAATTTTAATTTAACCATAAACATTTAAAGAAATAAAACATCAATTTATTTTTATATTGAATAAATATAATTATTTAAGTGTGCAATATATAAATATAAAATGATGTTATATCAATAATTGTGTTAATAATTTATAAGAATTGGATCATATCAAAATTTCATATATAAAATTATTAAAATTTATATATAGAATTGTACATTAAACCCAGTGCATGTATACATAATTAATAGATTGTACATAGGAAGTAAGTTTTGCTTAGTGTAATATAACTGTCATTCAAGATTACGCATTCATTTCAGACAAAGCACACCATTTGAAATTCAAGTTTTGATTCAGATTCTTTCTTTTCTTTTTTTAATAAAATCTCTATGAAAGTTTTTATTTCTTTAATTCCTTAACGGTAGTGATTTTAGGTTATGGAGAAAAGGAGTGAAAAGTTGTGATTTTTGTGGAAGTGGGTATTTTTCTGTTTTAATAGTTTTAGAAATGGGTTTGATGGAGATTTCAATAATGCTTCATGTTGGATTAGTTTTGTTGCTGCTTTGGATGCTTTCTCAATTCAATCTTTGCCATCCACTTGCTTATTTCCTGTCTCTCGTCTACCTCTATTTGGTAATTCATTCATCTTCTACTAAGAATAAAAATTGAATCTTTTTTTCTTTATTTTTGAACTTGGATTGAACTTTTTTGTATTGTTTTTGTTACAAAAATTCCTTTTATTTCTTTGTTCATCAAAGGTTCATGAAATGTATGTGACGAGATTGAGGAAGAAATTGGAGTTGGAGGAAATGCACAAAGAAACTAGACATGTCAACAACAAAACAATAATGCCAACTGTAATGGGCCAATTTTGGCCTAGACCTAATAAACCAAATTAAAATAAAAAAATAGAAATCCAATTTTAAATGTCCATTTACATTGGGCCAGCAAGGCCCAAATCATAACCCAAACCAACATTAGCCCAATACCCAATTACAAACCCAAGCCCAAAACAAAACTAAAAATTAAAAACCCCTAGGCTGCAAGCCTTAGCCGCCGCCTCCAACTACCTTCAGCCAAACCGACTGCCGCCACTCCCCACGCGCAGCAGTCACGCACAACCTCCCCCACGTACACCTCGCCTCCAGCTAACCTGCGCAACAAATGGCAAAACAGACGCAAAAAAATTGCGAAAATTACAAACAGAAAAGTAGCGAGGCAACAACAATCGCAAATAACAGAATGTAAATAGCTTTTTGATTTTATTTTATTCGGCTATATAAAGCCTAATAAGAACTGAAATCGAGCAGAGAATTTGGAGGAAGAAAGAGAGGAGAAAACAGATAACAAAATTCTTCTGTAATTCGATAACCTCCTTCCCATGCAGCACTTGCATATTTCAAGCAAAAGAAAACATAACAAACAGTAACTAATACTCACCAAAACGCACCGTCCAATTAACAACTAAAACTCACCGTTTAACTAATACCCAAAACTCCCCGTTTTCAGTAACTAAATCAATTTTAGCTAATTCTTTTTCCTGCTATTATTCTATCCCGTAACAATACTCCCTCCCACAAACACATCCTTGACCTCAAGGATGAAGATGAGGAAATTTGGACTGAATAGCAGATAAAGGCTCCCATGTTGCATCTTCCAGTAACTTGATCAAATTCTTGTTGCCACACATCTGGGCTTCATCAAGTGGAGTGTTTCCCCATCTGTCTTTGGAAAAAAAACACTAGCCCCAGCCTCTACCAAAAGCTTTACCATGATATATAAGCCTTCAGAGGCAGCTACATGAAGGGGGGTTCAATGGTCGTAATCTCTAGAGTTAGGATCAACTCCATTAGACAAAAGCCTTCTCAAAAAGTTTGAGTCCCCCTTTGCCACTGCCGTACACAGATAACTACCAGTATCATCTATGTTTAAGGAAGCTCCTTCTTTAATTCGTAAAGCAGCAAGATTGTCGTGACCATTTTTTATTGATTCTAGCAAGGGTGTATTTCTGAACTTATCTTTAAGATTGATATCTACCGAGTGTCGAATAAGAAAACTTGTAATATCTTCATATCCTTTCGATGCAGTAAGATGCGAGGGAGATTTTCCATCACAATCGGTTTTGTTAGGATCAGCTCCCACTCGTATCAAAATTTTGAGCTGATAAAAATCTCCATTATATGCAACACCATTCACCCTCAAAGCTAGCTCAGCTTCTTGTCTTCCGATGTGAAATGAAATGTTCGATTCCAGTTGCTTAACTCAGAGATTGGATTCTTTTCCCTCCAACACACCATGACAAACAAAATAGAGTTGATCCACAACATTTCCCTGTTCCATTATTACTTCTCCTGAGAGAAAAAATTCTTCATGGAGTCTAATAACAATCTGATTAATAAAATCTAAAGAGCATTCCTTGAAAAGAGATGCATTTTCAATGTATGGCAGGTATTAAGATTGGGAAATCTTAGCTCTGATAGAGATGGGAACATCCTGAAGAACGACAGCCTCAGTTCATGTGCTTTCGTACTGTAAACGCAAGTGGCCTTTGATCTGATTGCGGTGATCCCTTTCAAGTTTATTTCTATTCATATACTTAATAACATCTGCCATTTTATCTCTGAACTTCTCTTTCTTGGATCCTTTTACGATTAATGCTGTCATGTTACCAATGAGATAGGCACCAAGAATCATGTCAAAGGAGACATATATCATAATGAATATCATTTCCCTCATATTGACTGCATGTATGTCTTCATATTCCATGTCAAATGCCAGAGCAGCATTTCCCGCAACTGTATGGCCATGGTCCCCAGAAAGTCCAGATGCAATAAAAATACCCTGCTATTGTGCCCTTTGAAGCTCTTGCTCTAGTTCTGTAAGCCTGAGTCGACTACTCTCAAGCTGCTGGACATAGGTTTTTTTCCTCAATCTACTATTCCTTGCAGCTTCTCGATTCTGAGCAAGCCTGCGAAGTGTCTTTTGATCATTACTTTTTGACTTGGATTGATCTATCGTTTTCACCATTACAGCTCCATGTTGAACTCCATGAAGCTGGTTTTTATGGTTAGTGTCAACATCAGTCGAAGTGTCAGTCTGTTGGCTATAATCGGCAAGGCCAGAGTCAGCCCAGTTCTTAATTTGGCCATTTCCCAAGAAGGCACCCAATGTTGCACCCTTCTGGTACATGAATTGCCCTGTATCTAAACACCCCATTCCACTTGAAACTGTCGCTGTTGCACCAATGCTCGTGTTCAAGGCACCATAGTGCAAGGTATTAGCAACAACACCAACATTGTTGGATTTTAAACTAGAAATGGAGCCTTCTTGTTTCAAGTTGACCAGCTCCCTTATCGAATCCCAAAACGGCTTACATCCAAAACGATCTTGAAGGCTCTTTATATACGTCGGCCAAGACGGCATTTGCAAGCCTCCATTCCTCTGAGAATAGAAATGATGCCATTCTAACGCTTTGCCTTCTAAGTTCAACATCACCATGCGGACCTTACTCACTTCAGGTATGCCTTCCGCTTCAAAATACTATTCCAATTTGGTCCACCATACTCGAAAATCATTTCCATCGAACTTAGGACACTCTAATCGACTGGTTTTAGTAAAAACTCCTACTTCATAAGAAGGATCTCGCACATGCACACTACCTCCATCCGTGACAAAGGGTTCCGTCTGTCCTTGTGGTAAGTTAATGGTTTTAGGTAAGAACCCAGGAGGAGCTCCCAAAACCCTCTTTCCTTTAACAACTGCAGCATTTACCGATGAACCAGTTGGTGGTGGCCCGAAATACTGAACCAACAACGACTGTAAGTCACCTCGAAACTTCGTTTTGAACTCCTGTAGTCGAGATTCCATCTTGGCCTCCAGATGCGCGATTTCCTCTTGGATTTTTGAGATTTCCTGCTACATATTGCCCACCTCTTTCTGCAACCTCGTAGAAACACCATCGCCGGCCATCAAAAGGGATCGTGAAAGCTCTGATACCTTTGATAAGAACTAAAATCGAGCAGAGAGTTTGAAGGAAGAAAAGAGAGAAAAGGAAGAAAGAGAGGAGAAAACAGATAACAAAATTCTTCTGTAATTCGATAACCTCCTTCCCATGCAGCACTTGCATATTTCAAGCAAAAGAAAACATAACAAACAGTAACTAATACTCACCAAAACGCACCGTCTAATTAACAACTAAAACTCACCGTTTAACTAATACCCAAAACTCCCCGTTTTCAGTAACTAAATCAATTTTAGCTAATTCTTTTTCCTGCTCTTATTCTATCCTGTAACAAAGCCATTACAGAGATTGTAAATGAGGGGACGGGAAATAAAAAAGAGTTCAGTCATTCAAACAAAAAATAACCAAACAGATCGAAGAAAAAAAAAACAAACGTGCAAAGGTCCTCTTTATTTTCTTTTTTTTCCTCTCCTTATTTTTCCGTTTTTGAAACTGTTTATACATACAAATATTTCTTTTTTTAAAATTGTTTATACATGCAAAGGTATTTCAAAAGTGCATGAAAAGAAAAAACTTACCCCTTCTCTTTGATTTCACAAAAAAAGCCGACTTTTGACATTCAGGCCACCATAAATGGCGGCACCGACGCCGGCAATTGGTGGCCAGCACGGCGGCGACTAGCCGGGCCGACAACCGGAGAAGGGGATGGTTTAAAGAATGGGAGAGAGCTTCTCGAGTTTTTTTTTTTGAAACAAGAGACTAAATGATTATTTTTGGAAAAATTCTGAGTTAAATAGGCATTCAAAACGACGCCGTTTTGACTTGACCCGCGCGCGACCCGACCCGTTCCAGGGGGAATCCGCGTGTTTTTGCCTTTTGGGATATTTTGCTTCTAGTCCTTCCGCCTTGTTGAGTTGTTTTAATCTAGTCCTGATTTCACCTTTTTACTTCTTTTAATTTTACCCCACGAATTTCGTTTTGTTACATGACAGTTCATTGTGAAATTGCGCGCATAAGGACCAGGGATAGTTTCCCTTTCGGACCCCATTGTTTTACCGTGTTGTATTTTTTATCCTTGTCAGCCTTTTTTATCATTTACAATTTATAGCCTTTGATTTCACTTAAACTTTAATTAAATCCCTTACTTATTTAATTTAGCTTTGTACTGTTTTATCTTATTATTATTTTATTACTTATTTCGTTATCAGCAATTCAGCATTGCGTTTTATTTTAAAATTTACATTACTCATATTAGTTTTATATATTGATTTATTTATTATTCTTTATTTTTTAAACACTTAAATTTAATATTATTTTTTACTTTTTTATATTTATGTACTTCTTAAATACCTAAATGAAGTATTGTTTATATCTGCTGTATTGGTTTTATTCATCTATTTATTTATCATTCTTACTTCTAAAGTACTTACGTTTTATGTCATGTATATTCATTTTATTTATTTGCTTGTTTATTTATTATTCTTGTGCTTTTTCAAATATTTAGATTTAATATTATTTTCACTCCCTTTTCATTAGGCACCCTTTGTCTTTATTTTTATTTTTACTTTCGAGTTACTTTGTCGTTAATGGCATAAATTAATTTTCTTATTATTGCTATTTCATATTATTATTACTATAGTATTTACCCATTTATTTGTTATTTATCGTTCTAATATATTTGTTCTCCTCATATAATCTTTTTAGATAAAAAGAAAAATTTAAATCGAAACAATGTTCATTGTTTTTGGAATTAGAAAGGTCGTACCCTAATTTACGGGGTTTCGATTTTCTTGATAAATCCACATACACGAATCTTTTCAAACATAAGTTTTTAAGAGATCTCGGGAATTAATAAAATATCGCGTTTTAACTTAGGAGACATGATTTCTTTTCCAAACCCAAGATAATCGAATCAAATATCTGTAAAAAAAATAAACTTTTCGGTATTCATTTCTCATATTGGGAATTCAAGACATTGTGTCCTAACTTACGAGACATAATTTTTTTCTCGATTAACGTAAAATATGCCCTGTTCTCGAAAAAGGTTTCATTTTAACAAGGGATCGTATTTTAAAATCTTTTCCAAAATTTCAACTTTCGACACTAAGACACTAATTAATCAACTAGGTACCAATTTTCGGCGTTACGAGGGTGCTAACCCTTCCTTGTACGTAACTGACTCCCAAACCTGTCTTTCTTAATTTCGTAGACCAAAAAGCGTTTTAATATATCAAATTAAAATAACCACTATTCGAGGTGGCCTGATCACACCTCATTAATAAGGATTGGTGGTCACTCCCATACTCATTTTTTTATTTTTTGTCAAAATCTAAATCGATCCCGTTTTACAAAAAATGGTGTCAACACCAACATTCTCAAACGCAACAACAAAAATGTTTTCAAAAAGGAAATAGACATCACACTTAGAGTATAGAAACACTTGGATTGTAACCATGAAAAACGAAATAAGATATCCAACATCCTCATCACATTGGGTTTCCCTCTGATTCATTAGTAGCCTCTGCAATGCAATAACACGATTAAAAGTTATTGTAGCAATAACTTTTATAAATATTAAAAAATTAACTTCCAAACACATTGATCACGTCTAAATCTAATCTAAGTCAAGGTTGGTCTAAACATGAAAATTCTAACCAACTCATCTCAATTCAATTCAACTAAACCTAAACTAAATTGACACAAAAATCTATTTATATAATTTACTTTTAACTTATATATAATTTTAGTTATGATTTAAATTTATACATTTAATATTGAACAAATAGTCAAATTAAAGAAAATTGGTAATTATGAACAATAACTTAACACATAGGTAATTAATGAAAATAATATAATATATATACGTAGGCAAAATAATATAAAGCTAAAAAGTGAGATAATGAAGTAAAATGTTTCTAACCTTATGCAATATTTGAACTCGCTATAGTAACACTATCCAATGGTGTACTTGGCTCATCATTAGAGTTCTCATCAAGAGGAAGTTGATGGAATGGTTTAGGAGGCATCTCAAGGAGTTCAACATTAGATTCAAGCATCTTCAACACTTTATTCATTGAAGGACGATCAGAAGGCAATAATTGTATACACCAAAAGGCAGTTATTATCATCTTCTTCACCATTACTTTTTCATCGTCAGAAACATCTCCTAGCTCTATGTCCTCTCCTTGATCTAATCGGTCATAAATCCAAGATGGAAAATAGATCTGACTAGTGTGGTCAGCAAATGCATTCACATTCTTTCTCCTTCCTACCATTTCCATCAGTAACATTCCAAAACTATAAACATCGGCTTTGTATGAGATGCCTCCAAGATTTTTGTAAACCAATTCAGGAGCAATATATCCTATCGTTCCTCGTGCCGCAGTGAGAGAGACAATGCTATCATCTACTGAATACAATTTAGCAAGACCAAAATCGGAAACTTTTGGGTTAAAATGCTCATCAAGAAGAATATTGTGTGGCTTGATATCAAAATGTAGAATTTGCATGTCACATCCTTGATGCAAGTAATGAATTCCTTGAGCTACCCCAAGCACAATATCAAACATTTTTTTCCAGCTCAAAGTATTCTTATTTTCTTCGGTAAATATGATTTTATCTAAAGATCCATTAGGCATGAAGTCATATACTAGAGCTTGCTTTGATCCCTCCACACAAAATCCAATAAGTTTTGCCACATTAGCATGATGAATTCTTCCAATAGAAGCAACTTCATTTATGAAATCTTGACCATTACCCTTTGATTTGCCCAACAATTTTATTGCCACGTGATGTCCACTACGAAGTTTTCCTTTAAATACTGATCCATAATCCCCTTCACCTAATTTATCGTTAAAATTTTTTGTCATTTTTTTAATTTCTCTATAGGAATACCTTATGGGAACAAAATTATTTTGACTTTGAAGGAACTCTTCAATCATACCATCCATAGATAAGTGTCTTCTTCTCCATTTGCAAATAATAAGAGCAAGCAAACAAATGATCCCAGGCAGCGACCTCAATAAAATAACTCCAACTTTAAAAAACACAATGTAAGTCGTCAGTAGTTGTGAAATTAATCAAATAATATATAACTTACATTCTGAAAAAAAGGTATATACTGTGATAGTTTGATGCTCTTTTATAATTAACTAGTACTTGAAAGAGTGTCATATTTCACTACTTTATGGAGTTAATTTAGAAATAGCAGTTAAGACTATTAAATAACATAGTTGATACCTTGTGTTTACTCTTCTATACCAAAAATGAAAAACTTTGAAGGGCCATTCAGAACCCAAGCAAAATAAATCTGAATTATATGTTATGTTTTTGTCAATAGCAGCTACACCTCAACAAATTCAAACTCAGAACTTTGCACACAAAGGAGTAAATCATGCAAAGTGAAGACCAATTATTCTACCCTCACACATTCGAATATATTTGACTGGTCGGGTCATGAAATTCACCCAAATCAACACATTCATAACCCCACCTAATTAGCAAATTGCAAAGAAAGAAAATGAATCTGAACCATGAATTTTCATAAATGATAAAAAGATGCAAGAGAACCCCCGCAAAAAAAAAAAAAGAAAAAGAAATGATAAATTCAACAACTAACTTAGTTGAATGTTTTAGCAATATGAATATTCACCGAAGTTAGAACCTGTGAAAGTTCTGTAGATTGTATTCTACTTGACAAAAGAAAATCCATTCATACAAGAGAAGAAGATTGTATTCTACATCCCAACTCCTTAAAGAGTTCTGTAGATTTTTTAGTTTTGCAGTGAAATTAAATATAAACTTGTATAATATGATAGGCTCGTCGGTTTTTTGTTTTTTTCCAGAGTATTGTTTATTGTTGTTTCTCTACCAAATCTAAATTTGTATCTGAAATTAAAGTACCTGTTATTCCAAAAACATCCCAATAGTCTCCTGTAAAAGAAAAGCACGAATAAAAACAAAATATAATTATTTCGACAACGGAATGAAGTAATAAATCCAAAGCATTACTAATCAATTTTGGGTATAGCATACCGATATGTGCAAGGCTGTTCATATAGCTTGTGAAGAGGTCTCCCAATCCTGACAATCTGGATTATATATTCAACAAATCAAACTAAAATTAATAAAGGAAAATAGGTGTAAAAAAATCAATTGAATTTGAAGCAAAACTCTGTATTTTGTTTTGTGGTATATCTTATTCTAAATATTCCTTTTTTTCAGCCAATAAATTTTATTAAAACCGCAAGAGGAAACTGACCAAAAGGCCATTCATACACACCTAAATCACCAATAACTCGACAACAAGTATGAAAGTTAGAATCCCAAGAAACATAAGAAAACAAATGAACAAGTCAGCATAGAAGAAAACTCCACCCAAAACCCAACATTGAAGAAGAAACAAATCGCATCATCTATCCCATATTTTTAACCAACCTTATTCTAAAAAACATTATACTAATTATTTACATAATTTTTTTGTTTGTAAAAAGTATGCAGCATCTTTTACGGTATAATAATTTTACATAACCAAAGTTATTTTATATGATGAAAGGTGAGACAAATTTTATTCAAATTAACTAATCCAAAAATATATATTATAGCATTAAAGGATGTAACAGTGAATCATATTCAAACATAATATTATGTTTTTTTAATCATGCTGTTGTTTATATTAAGCACTTTTAAAACATTTTTTCTTTTATTTATCCTTCTGAAAAGAAACTTAAATTTTAAAAATCTGGATTATATATTCAACAAATCAAAGCAAAATTAATAAAGGGTGTAAAGAAAAATTCCAAATTTGTTTACACAAATCAATGGAAGGTAATTTAAAACATTATATCATGTTTTGTGGTGTATACTCATTGAAGGGCGATCAGAAGGTAGTAATTGTATACACCAAAAAGCAATTATTATCATCTTCTTTACCATT
This sequence comes from Gossypium raimondii, assembly GCF_025698545.1. Lineage (NCBI taxonomy): Eukaryota > Viridiplantae > Streptophyta > Magnoliopsida > Malvales > Malvaceae > Gossypium > Gossypium raimondii. The sequence continues at coordinate 3,573,924 of NC_068565.1, forward strand.
ACTTTTTCATCGTCAGAAATACCTCCGAACTCCAAGTCCTCTCCTTGATCCAATTGGTCATAAATCCAAGATGGAAAATATATTTGACTAGTGTGGTCAGCAAATGCATTCACATTCTTTCTCCTTCCAACTATTTCCATCAATACATTCCAAAACTATAAACATCGGCTTTGTATGAGATGCCTCAATGTAAAGCGATGATTTTATAGGTTTCGTGCAATTCATAACATAAATAATGCTAACCTCTAACCTTCTATCATAATAATTACCATAAGGATAAATATAAGAATAAGAAAAGAATCTACAAAAGTAACTAAGAGGAAGGGAGTTGCAATCATCCGTGTCCAACAATCAACCCCTCCCAGAGTAGGCTGTCGAGGAGCCTCCTGCACATCATAAATAGCACGAGTTGTACGCCCCAAAGCATTTGCCAAGGACCATCAAGATGAAGGTCAATAACATTTGTGTAAATTTGGAGTGCTACCTTACAGCCAAAACTAACAGAATAGTGACTGTTTGGATTGAAATGCCAATTATGAGTCAGTTCGGAGTCGGATACAAGCAAAGTAGCATTCGAAGCATCCGTTGCGCATCATAGGAGATAGAAGACCGTGAGTTACATGATTTCATTTTGAGTATTGAAAATTGAAAATAGGATAAGTACCAACCACTAATATATTATCAGCAAAATCTCCCAATTGAAAGAACAATAGATGCATCTATACTATGTTTAAAAGTTTAATAGAGTTTATGGTTATCTATCAATGAGGTATCAACTCAATTGTAAAATCATTAAAATCTTATTATTTTTAAAAACAAAAAATATTATATTGAGAGTATTTTTATTTTTTATTAAACTTTATAAAAATACATCAATTTAATAGAATTTGAACCCAAAACATCATAATCCTTGTACAGACCCAATTTCTGCCCGGCCCACTAACAAAAAGAACCCAAAACCCACAAACCCAATAACCCACCTAAACACTAACCCATACCAGCAGACCCAATTACAAGGCCCAGTGGCCCAAAATTTTAAAATCATTTCAGAAACCCTAATCCCCCTAACCCTAGCCGCCTCTTCTGATCTTTCTGCTACTACTGCCGCCATCACCTACCCTCTGCCACCGCCACTGTTTCGCCCACTTGCACCACCTGCTCCACCTGCAAAACAAAGGAGAACACGCAAGCAAAGAAGGACAAAACAGTAGAAACAATAATAAAATAAATTGTGTAAAAATGGCTATATAAAGGCCATTCAAACGAATTGTAAGGGGTTCGGCCCCTCTTTCACTATTTCAAGAAATAAAAAGGGCAAAGAAAACGGATTCAAGAAATTTTTCTTTTGGTATAAACTCTATTTTCTTTTATTTATATTTTTCTCTTTATTTTTCTTCCATCCGAAACTGTTTGATTCTTTATTCTTATTTTTATTTTTCTTTTATTTTTAAAAACATATATGGCCAAGTTCGTCGGATTCTGGGCAGTGCTGGAGAGGGGGAGAGGATATTTTTGAGAAGAAGAGTTTTTTTTTTTTTAATGAAAGCTGAAAATGATTTTTTTGGGGGAAACCTTGACTTTTATAGGCCCCCCAAAACGACGTCGTTTTGGGCAAGCCTCTTAGGTACCAAAACGGCGCCGTTTTAAGGCCGGCCCGAAAACCGACCCGACCCGCCTGAAGGATCCGCGTGTTTTCGACGGAAGGGATAATTGCGTTTTCAGGCCTTCCGCTTTTAAATAATTTTGCAATCAAGTTCTTTCCTTTTTTTAAAATTCGCCCTATATTTTATTTTCATTCACAATCTGGTCCACTTTGAAATGCAGTGTTTTGGAGGGTGGGGATTATTTCCATTTTGGTCCCCCTCTTTCCGCGCGTGTCACAATTTAGTCTTTTCAGTCTTTTTTTATTTGAAATTCGCTCAGTATTTTTATTTTTACTTCGATTTAGTCCCTTTTTTAGTAGTATTATTATTATTATTATTAATTATTGCTAGTTTTATTTTCCTTAAACCTATTCGTCACTGCTTTGATTAGTATGTTAACTTGTTTCATTATTATTATAGCTTTCTTTTTTATAATATATGTACATGTACCTATGAATATTTTTTATATATATATGCATACATAATTATATACATATATATACCTTATAATATTAATGCGTACATACTTTTATTTATTAAATATTTTTATACTCTATATTTTTATACACTTGTATATATACAAACATCTATGTTTCAATTCATATAAATATATGTACGTATACATAGTTATGTGCTTTATGTACCTATTATAATTTGTTTACATGTTTATATATATCTATACATATATTTTTATATTTCGTGATAGTTATATGTACACATATACATGTAAATACTTATATTTTATGCCTCATAATATATATTTTCATATTTTCATATTTTATGATTTTCATCTATTTTCCTTTATTGTTATTGTAATTTTCATGTGTATTTGTTTATTTATTTATATGTCTATTTTTTATGTTTTAGTTTTTTTTTTATTTGTTATGATATATGCACAATTAATTTAGTTTATTATTTGTTTTGTTTTGTTTTATTCACACAATCATGTTCAATATTCCATTATGCATATAAATATCATATTTCAAAAGGAAAATATTTCTAAATGAGGCAATGTTTTGCGTTTGGAAGTTCGAGAAAACATGTCCTAAGGTGCTGGGTGTCGATTTTTCTCGTTCAACCAAATAGCTTAATATCCTTTTAAATTTTTAAAATAAGGCAATGTTTTGCGTTTGGAAATTCGAGAAAACATGCCCTAAGGTCTTTGGGTGTTGATTTTCTCGTTCAACCAAATGGCTTAATATCCTTTTAAAATTTTTAAAATAAGGCAATGTTTTACGTTTGGAAATTCGAAAAAACATGCCCTAAGGTGCTGGGTGTCGATTTTTCTCGTTCAACCAAATAGCTAAACATCCTCTTGAATTTAAATTCATGCCATTCGAGTTTTTAGGATCGTATTTTAAATTTTTTTGAAGTTTTCAGTTTTTTGACACTAAGACATTAAGTAATCAACTAGGTACCAATTTTGGGCGTATCGAGGGTGCTAATCCTTCCTCGTGCGTAATCGACTCCCGAACCCGTTTTTCTGAATTTCGTGGACCAAACTTGTTGTTTTAATAAAATCAAATCGTTTATTAAAAACAACCACTTTTTGAGGTGATCCGATCACACCTCATCAAAAAGGATCGGTGGCGACTCCCGTTTTCGTTCTCATTTTTCAAAACCCAAGTCGACCCCATTTTCCATCCAAAAAAATGGTGTCAACAATCCTTATTACCTAAATTTTACCATACCAAACAAAGCCACATTTAGCTTTTGTATCATTTTTTAAATAATCTAATATATCTTTATTTAATAAGTAATAATCCCATATGCATTAGAGAGAGTATTAAGTTGAGTTATTAAATTTAGGGTTTGTTATATTCTAACGGGTTATTTTCAATTCCATTGAAATGATTTATAGGTGATAACTTTTACAATTTAATACGATTAATTTTATTATATTACAATGAAAAACAAAAGAAAAAGAAGAATTTAATATGGTTCAAAGTTTTTAAATAAATCTGGACCAGACAAACCTTTACCATTAATCTATTCCAACTTCAGTGAGAACGACCAAGACAATGCAAGTCTCAAGTCCTGTTTGAAACGCAAAAGCATTCAAGTGGTTGGGAGCAGCAAGCCTGATCCCTTTTGTCCTTTTGTGTTATGTAAGTCAATTGTAGAGAACGATTGTTGGAATTTTCTAAAACGTAAGTTAATAGTTAGAACCCTTGAGCAACGCACATTCCACCCCAACCCATGCATAACGTTAGACGAGACTCAATGTCTCATTGTATACATTTTTAATTTTATTCAACAACTACATAAGTATATTTTTAAATGATTTTTAATATAATTACATGTATTTTCATCTATTTTATATGAATTTAAAATATTACAAATTAAATATAATTAATATAAGATATAAGTTCTATTTAATTAAATTCAAATTCAAATTCAAATTTTAAATTATCCAATAATATAAATAGTAGACATAAATTTAAAGAAAAAATTGGGGTTTAGTTGAGAAATTACCTCTCAAATTCAACTAAAATAAATAAAGAGAGTTTAACTGGAAAATTACCTTTCAAATTTAACTGAAATATGAAACATACTCAATAATAAGGGTATCAATTCAAAGGTATAAAGCTACATAAATTCTTAGTTATGTCTTTGAAATATTTTCACAAAGGCATGTGCAAAACTTTTGATTCTAAGCAAATTCATTGTCTCAATATTACTTATTTAAAATCAAATCCACATTTATTTTTAAACAAAATCCAACAATGTATTTGGCTCATCCAACAATTTATTTTTAAATGGCATTTATTTAAAAAGAACCAAATGAGAATTATTATACAACTTTATAAAGTCGATGACACATCCAACATTTAAAGCACAAAGAAACTAGATTGGCCAACAACAAAACAATAATGCCAACATTCTCAAATACCGCAACAAATTTGTTCTAAAAACAAAAGATAGCGCATCGCACTTAGAGCGTAGAAATACTTGAATTCAATCATTGTAACAACGAAAAAGGAAACAAGACATCCAACATCCTCATCACAATGGATTCGCCTCTCACCCGCCAACAACGTCTGCAATGCAATAAAACAAGAAGAGGCTATTGTGGTAGCAACTCTTATAAATATTCCAAAATTAACTTTTAGATGCATCAGGTCTTAATCTAAGGTAAAGGGTTTATCCAAACATGAAAAATCTAACCAACTCAATTCAATTCAACCTAACCTCAACCTATCTATATAGTTTACTTTTAATTTATATATAATTTCTATTATGATTTAAATTTAAATATTTTTAACAAAATTTTAAATACTTAATATTGAACAAATAGTCATATTAATGAAAATTTGTAATTATGATCAATAACTTAACACATAGGTAAAAGTGTTTTTTTTTTACTTAATAATATTATTAGCAATAGTACGTTATTAATTGTATATGAAAATAATGAAGCTTAAAATTAAAATTTAAAGACAATGCCATTGTCAAATTTACTCAAAATTTATTTTTAACTATAGTTATCTATGTACATATGTGACACACATAATAAGATGCTAATATATATAAGGCAAAATATTATAAAGTTAAATGGTGAGATAATAAAGTGAAATGTTTCTAACCTTATGCAATATTTGAACTTGTTATAGTAACAGTATCCAATGATGTACTTGGCTCATCATTAGAGTTCTCACAGCTATGAATCTCCATTGATGTTTCAAGCGGAAGTTGATGGAATGGCTTAGGAGGCATATCAAGGAGTTCAACATCAGATTCAAGCATCTTCAAAACTTTACTCATTGAAGGACGATCAAAAGGCAGTAATTGTATACACCAAAAGGCTGTTATTACCATTTTCTTTACCATTGCTTTTTCATCGTCAGAAACATCTCCCAACTCCAAGTCCTCTCCTTGATCTAATCGGTCATAAATCCAAGATGGAAAATAGATCTGACTAGTGTGGTCAGCAAATGCATTCACATTCTTTCTCCTTCCAACCATTTCCATCAGTAACATTCCAAAACTATAAACATCAGCTTTGTATGAGATGCCTCCAAGATTTTTGTAAACCAATTCTGGAGCAATATATCCTATCGTTCCTCGTGCCGCAGTGAGAGAGACAATGCTATCATCTACTGAATACAATTTAGCAAGACCAAAATCGGAAACTTTTGGATTAAAATTCTCATCAAGAAGAATATTGTGTGGCTTGATATCAAAATGTAGAATTTGCATGTCACATCCTTGATGCAAGTAGTGAATTCCTTGAGCCACCCCAAGCACAATATCAAACATTTTTTTCCAGCCCAAAGTGTTCTTATTTTCTTCTGTAAATATGAGTTTATCTAAAGATCCATTAGACATGAAGTCATATACCAGAGCTTGCTTTGATCCCTCCACACAAAATCCAGTAAGTTTTGCCACATTGGCATGATGAATTCTCCCAATAGAAGCAACTTCATTTATGAAATCTTGGCCATTACCCTTTGATTTGCCCAACAATTTTATTGCCACGTGATGCCCACTACGAAGCTTCCCTTTAAATACTGAGCCATAACCCCCTTCACCTAATTTATCTTTAAAACTTTTAGTCATTTTCTTAATTTCTTTATAGGAATACCTAATGGGAACAAGATTGTTTTGGCTTTGAAGGAACTCTTCGATCATATCATCCATAGATAAATGTCTTCTTCTCCATTTGTATGTAACAAGAGCAAGCAAAAAAATTATCCCAGGCAACGACCTCGATGATATAACTCCAACTTTAAAGAAATACAATGTAACACGTCAGTAATTGTGAAATTAATCAAATAATTTTTAACTTACATTCTCAGAAAAAAGTATATAGTGTGATAGTTTTATGTTAACTAGTATTTGAGATATTTCACTAGTCTATGGACTTAACCGAGAGTAGTCCGAATTATATGTTATGTTTTTGTCATTAGCAGGTATATCTCAACAAATTAAAATTCAGAATTTCAAACACAAAAGGAGTAAATCATGCAAAGTGGATACCAATTCTAACCTCACACATTCCAATAGATTGACAGGGTCATGACATTCGCCCAAATTAACACATTCGTAACCCCATCCAATTAGCAAATTCTAAAGAAAGAACAGGATTCTTAACCATGAAGGATACTCAACTGTTGTCTCTATTAAAAATAAACTTGAGGAAGGACAAATTAAAAATATAATAACCTTCAAATTTCATAAATGAAACAAAATCTAGAACCACCAAAAGATGCAAGAGAACCCCCCAAAAAAAAGATTTGATAAACTCAAGAGCTAACTTTCTTTACTTGACAAAAAAAATATTTTTTCGTATAATAGAGGAAGATTGTTTTCAGCATTCAAACTCCTTAAAGAATGCTATAGATTTCTTAGTTTTGCAGTGAAATTAAATATAAACTTGTATACTATGATAGGCTCCTTATTCTTCCCCCCCCCCCCCAAAGAATATTGCTAATATCTTTTCTTAACTAGTGCTAGAATTTGTATCTGAAAAAATGCAAATCTGCAAATCCAAAATTAACAATACCTGTTATTGCCAAACAGAGAATATAAGTTCCTGTAAAAAAACCACGAATAAAAACGAAATATCATTATTTCAAGAGAGCAGCGAAATAGTAAAATCAAAGCACTTCTAAATTCTAATGAATTTTGGGAATCATACTTCTTGGCATAGAATCGTTGATATCGTAGTAGACATGGGGGCCGTGGAAAAGGAAATATACAAAGCTGTCCATATAGTTTCTGAAGGCAAATTTCAAGTTTGACAATCTGGATTATATATTCAACAAATCAAAGTAAAATTAATAAAGGGGTGTAAAGGAAAATTCCAAATTTGTGTAAAAAAATCAATGGAAGGTAATTTAAAACATTATATAATGCTTTGTGGTATATACTCAAAAAAAAAAAAATACAACAATTCTTTACATATGTTTGCTTGTAAAAAGTACGCAACATGTATTACAGTATAAGAGTTTTAGGTAACTAAAATGATTTAATATAATGAAAGGTGAGACAAAATTTATTCAAATTAATTAATCCAAAAGTATATATTATTGCATTAATAGAGTTTTGCCAAAAAATAAACTCATCCTCAATGGTGGAATATTTACGTACTACCAACTAAATTGAAAATTCATCAAAATTTAAAAAGAAAATAAAAGAGAGACATTATGTTCGCAGAATTTAGAAACATTGTGGTTGTAAAAACATAATCAAATATAATTGTCCAAAAGAAGACAAAACAGCAGAGGCAGATACTAAATTAGAAATGCTTTTAGTTCATTTGATTGTTAGATGTTGATCAATTTTAGATGCAAAATCATGATTCTTAATTACCATCATAAAATTTAATTGCGAAAAAAGTAACATAAAATAAAACAAAACAAAAGTAGATGTTATAACTAAAAATTCCAGAATGATGCACACTCAAAATGCAAACTTAAATTATTAAAGAAACTTACATTTCTTTAAACGACGAAACTTTAACTTTATTTTTATAACAACTCTGGTACCTGCACGTATTCCATTTGACCCAAAAACCCTCTAATAGTTTTTTGTAGATATCCAGTGTAGACATGCCTATTATATTATCAATCATAATTGGAACCTCCGCTTCGATAGTGCAAGCTTGATTGATATCAGATAGGTGGGTGTTTCCATTTAAAAAATAGAAATGAGAAGTTGGAAGGGAAGAGGAAGTATTGGATTTGATGGTACAACGAGAAGCCTCAATATAAAGTGATGATTTTATAGGTTTGGAGCAATTCATAACATAAATAATGCTACCCTCTAACCTTCCACCATAATAATTATAATAATTATAACTAGAAGAAGAAGAAGAAGAAAGAAAAAGGGAAACAGATGATTGATCATAATGGTAATGATAAGGAAGTACAGAACTAAGAGGAAGAGAGTTGCAATCATCCGTGTCCAAGCTCGCATCGACCATTCGTATTGTATAATTTTCGTAAATGATTTGTTGGACAGAGAATTTCCCTCCTCTCCCAACCAAAGTGGTGCGATTATTGTTCTCACACTCAAATTCAAAGCCATAATGACCACAGTGGGGAGGTTGGTTTTTTAATCGGAATGGAAAACTGATATTCAAATTCCCACAGAAAGTAGAGCCGCAGTCTTGGTTAATAAGACTCCTAGCAAAACAAACAGCAGGAAATAGAATTACAAATAAAGCAAAAGAGAGCATTAGGTGACGGAACAATGGCAGTTTTGCTTTTAATTTTGGCATGCTAAAATTTTGGGTGAGGAAGAAGAACAATAATGGGGGTTAATGATTAAGTTTCTAACTAAATCAGGGAAATATATAAGAAAACTTGAGTGGAAGAAGAAGCATTAATGAGGACAGAAGACTTTGACTAGTCTTCAGCTTTATTTGGGATGAATATTTTATTTTCAATAAATTGTTTACACCTTTTATTCTTTTATCTTTTTTCTGGGAAGAGCCATGGTTATCACAAGCAAAAGAAAAAGGAATTTTAATATTATTCAAAAAAAAAAAAATTTGGACCATATGCTTGTAGTCGTAGATCAACGTTTATGACCTTAATAAATTCCAATTACAATGAGGAGGACCAAGACAATGCAAGTCTTTAGTCTTCTTTGAAACACAAAAACATTTGTTGCATCTTTTGTAACTATTTGTTGCATCATTCTAAAAAGTAAGTTAATAGTTAGAAGTGTCAAGCAAGGCGACTCAATGCCCAATTGTATAGATTCTTTTTATTTTATTCCACGAATACTTCACTACTTTTCAAATAATTACATGAATTTAAAATAAAACAAATTCAATATAAGATATAATTTCTATTTATTTAAGTTTAAATTCAAAACTAAATTCTATTTCTAAATTTTAATTATCCAAAATTAATTTAAAAACTTAAATTTAAAAATACATTAAGAGACTTCAAATTCCGTTTTATTTTAAATGAAATCGGTTTAGTAAAGAGGTGACTATGGATCAAGTCAAGCCGAATCGAAGTTCAGTTTCAAAAAATTCCAAGTCCTAGAGCCTATTTTTGATCCAACTCACCCAAAAGCTCGTTTTCTATTTGAAAATATTAAAAATATTTTTAATTGATATTTTACATATTTTTATAATTAAATTTAAATTTTAATAAAAATTATTATTTAAATTAAACTATAAAAATATTTATCCAAATCTGACCCAAATCGAATTAGGCCGGGTGGGCGATCCGATCATGACAGGAAAGGAGAAACAAGAAAGACGAAGCCTAAACAGGCAGTAAATTCATTTTAATTCTACATACATTCCATATTATTATTTAGGGATAATATAGTTTTTGACCCTAATCTTGATAGTTAAGTGGACTTTAGTACATATATCTTTTTTGTTCTACTTTGACACTCGAACTTCAAATATTTTGGTTCCTAAACTTGAAAAATATAAAAGTTTTATGATGCAACTCTGTAAGATTGTGTTACATCATCACTTAAAAATTAAAAAAATATATAAATATTTTTAATTAATATCTTATATATCTCTATAATTAAATTTAAATTTAAAAAATATTTTTTATTATTTAAATTCAACTGAGATTAAATCAAAATAAAATGTAAAAATACTTATTCAAATCTGACCCAAATTGAGTTGGGCCGGGCAGGCTACCCAGTCATCTCAAGTCTACTTTAGCACAGGTAAGTAAAGTTGAATCATTAGATTGGGATATATGTGTGCTTCGGGTAAATACTTATTTGGGCTGAATTATTTGGACTTCAATTATGAATTTAATTTTTTACTAATATGTGTGAGAAGCCCATTCTTTTATGAATTTTGGGCCACTTCGGTTTCGTCTTCAGGAATTAAACATTCATAAAAATCTAAAAAAATTTATTAAATTATTATTTATTAATTAAACCAGTTGATTATTCAATCGGTTTGACCACTAGTTCTTGATTCAACTCATTTGATCGGTTCAACTACCCAACTAACAATAATTAAATGAATGATTCAACATCCATAAAAATCTAAAAAAGAATATTAAATCAATTACATATGTTCAATAGCCAAGTTTTTTTTTACTAATTTCAAACAATTTTTTAATTTAATTGATTCAACCATTTTGTTCAAACTAGGGTGTTCGCAAAAGTCTCGACTCTCCTAAAATGGAAAAGTTTTTATTTAAGTCATTTAAAATTTTAAAATTTTAAATTAATAAAGGTAAATTACACTTTGGCCCCATAAAAATATAAAAATTTGATTTAATCCTTTAAAATTATAAATATATAGGCTATTAAAATGATGAAATTATATTTTTGCTTCGTAAAAATTATAATTTAATTTTGACCCCCTTTTTTTTTGATTTCACCCCTAATTCAAACCATTATACTAGTTGGTTCTTAGTCTAATCAATCCAACCAACCAATCCACTACTATTCCAGTAAAATTGGTCATATCATCAAATCTTGATAGAATCCAAATTTAAAGGACCAAAATGGATCTAACTTGAAAGCAGTATTGAAACCTGTCTTTCTTGTTTTCTCCGTCTCTTAAAACCCCCGACCTTCGTTTTTTTTTTTAGTCTTTGAGTTCCTTAGAGAGTTGGTTCATATTTTAGGATATTGTTTCATGCTTTTGGCTTGCGAGTTCTTTGTATTGTAATGGTATTTTTTGTATTAGTGTGAGGAGTATTGTGGTGTTATTTTGCTATCCATTGATTCGTTTTGGGTGAAGGTTTATTTTGAGCCTTTGTGTTTATATGGAATACCTTATCTTCGAGTTCTGGGTTTTCCTTTATATATTTCTATCAGTTCGAAAAAGATGGAATTCTAGATTTGATTTGGAGATAAAATTGTGTTTTATTTTTGTGTACTTTCCTGATTTTTCTAAATAATATTTTTTTCTGCTTCAATCCAACTACAATACTTGCATTATAAACAACTATTTCATTGAATTTCTTTTTATTTTAAAATACTTTTAAACTGTTTTTTCTAGAGATTCTCTAAAATTTTCTATTAAAACTTTATATATTTGGTAAAAGGATTAAGAAAATTCCTGGACTTAGTGATGGATTGCATTTCAACCCTTTTATCGAAAAAAATTGACAAATTAATTTTTACACATTTCAAAACATGTAAATTTGTCGCTCGTTAAAATTTTTCTACATTTTAACCCATTCATCATTTCCTTTGCAGAAAAATAGTTGATATACCATTAGAACATGAGCCTCAAGCATTATAAATGAATAATAATACCTCGGTATATGAAGTAGTTATGTTACATTTGATAGGAATATCAAAGGAAAATTTTCCGTTTATTTTAAAAAGATTTTATTCATTTTCTAATTGTATATATAATTTATATTAATTATTTTTATTTTAAGTCTAATTATTTTAAAACATATTTATGAAATAAATTTTTTGGTGTTATTAATTAAACATCAATTGGAGCATTAATATTGTAAGTCTTCCGTTATTTAATATTTAAATAATATGAAATTGAACATTTAAACGTAAAATATAAAATCATTCTTAATAATTTATAATAAAGGGAATAATAAAACAGATGATTAGATGAAATCAAGAATCAGGTTAAATTCACACCTGAACATGGAAATATTTGTGTCGATATGATTTATAAACAGGGTTTAGCCATGAATACTTTTTTGTGAGAGGCAAAATCAAAATTTTTCTTTTCACTTAAAAACTTAATATTTTAATTTTTCCTTAATTTTGTCCATTCAAACATGTTAAGACTGTTTGGTTTGGTTTGCCTGTCGGTACGTAAGCTTATTCATGCAAAAGTGTGCTTTTATCAATTAAAAAAAACAGCGATAAGGTAAAATGTCAGTTTCTAATAGGGTCTGACTGCAGCATCGACAAACGAGAGCAATAGGATGCTATCCTATTTTCCTCCAATAGCATATTTATTTGTCATTAATAATTAATTTTATTTTAATTGTAATAAAAAGTTAATGACATAATTCATCGTTTACAAACACCATCTTCATATAATGTTTAAATTTTCTTTTAGATCATTTATGATTGTAATTCTTGAACACATATGACATAATGGATGATTATTTGGTATTGCTGATAGTAAAATTTTTAATTTCATATATAGATTTGAAAGTTTGATATATATTTTAAGTTGTATTTAAAAAATAGGATATATGAAAATTTTCAATCTCACTTATTGAGTTAATTAATAATCCATAAAAATATTACTTTGTATGTTTTAATTATTAATTAATTTTAGATATTTGACTTCTATTAATTTAAATGTTTTAATGTTTTTTGAAAAGGTGACTTGTTAAAAAAGTGTGTATTTAATTTTTCATAAAACAAATTATTTGTACATAATCATAAATTGGTATAAGAAGACTGTACAATCAAACCTAAGACATCAAAGCAATTAAGCGGATTGATTGTTAATTTCAAATGTTTAAATTTGATAGTCAATCAATTTAAAGATATAATGAGATGTAATTTTGTAAATTAGATATCTCAATCTTAATATTAAGTGATTGATGACTCTAAGCTACTTAAAAATAAGAAGACAATCAATCTTCACTTTAATTTGTATGACGCAAAGTTCTTAAAACCATTTCAAAGAATGATCAAGAAATAATAGATACAAGATCTAATTAAAACATCAAGTAACAACCCGACCAAAACCCACCAAAGAGATATCCAAAGTCTCAAATCTGGAATTAAATGATACGAGCCAAGGAGGTGACACTCAAAGGTTTGTCTTTCCTAGTGGTCCAATCATTCGAAGTAAGGCACGACAATTAAAATTAAAGATGAATGCTTTTGTCCAAGACTTTATTGCTACAATTTTAATTCATCATATTTGTGACATTGACAAATACGGGAATGCAATTCACTGGACCAATCTTAGAATAGTGAAAGCCCATAAATTGGTGGATTAATCTTTTATCTATCTTATTATTATTATTATTATTTACTTAATTCTCATTGGTTGGGACACATCATTTATGAGTTAAGTAATTTTATTGGTTAGGTTATTATTTATTTATTTTCTTAGATAATTTTAAAGAGTTTTATTAGGATTCAATTACTCTTTAAAGAGTTTTTATTAGGATTCAATTACTTTTGAAAGAGTTTTATTAGGATTCAATTACTCTTGTAATTTGCCTATAAATAGGCTTGTAAAAAAGAAGAGTATTTGTTTTTTTTCAAATTTGTGTGAGGCAAATTTTTTTGTGAGTAAGTGATTCCTCTCTTACTATTTAAATTGGAATTTGTTACTTTCGAGGGTATTTCGGAGTTGCAAATATTCAAATTTCTTTCCTGTTCATCGGTGTTTCTAGAGGTTCTTCTTCTAGGGGTTTCGTAGGGAGCCGCTCAATCATTGGCGTTTTTGGTTACAAGTTAACCAAGGGTTCTATAGGGCAAATCTATCCTTTTTTTTATTATTTAACTAATTTTATTTATTCTCGTTTTTTTATTTCTAATTTGTGTTTCTCTTGTATCTAGAACCGGGATTCCGCATCATTAAAGGTCAACGTAACTACATCATACAAAGAAATGCTCCCACCACTCCACTTCGAGACATGCACAAAATCTGATTTCTTCGATCACTACTTGAAAGAGTTGATAATTGTCATATTTAGAATTATTTTAATATAGTTTTTATAGTATTTTAGGAGTAAAATATTTTTTTATTATAGTTTATAGTGTTTGAAATTAATTAAATTTTATTTAATTTTCCGGATTTATTAGCTATATTTTCTCCATTGTAAATTTGAGATCAAAAAAATGAAAGAGTTGAAATATAAAGTAAGAAACGATGAATCTTCTACTCCACTGGATCAACTTTACAGTGAAACATATTTTAAATTCAGAAATTTTGATAGCAATTATTCCTTTCACCATAATTTTTCATTTGGTGGAGCTGCTAATAAAAGTAAAAAGAAACAAAAGAATAGAGAATGGGTTTGATCAATATTTTATGGTTGATTTTTTATATATATACTCGAATCTATGTTTCTAAAAGATCTCTTAAAATATTGAAAAAAAGTTTAGTTAGCAATAAATACGCATTTTTATTTTTAAATTATTGGTTCAATCGATTAATTTAATTAGAGATTCATATATTATTTATGATTTTAATATAAAAACAAACTTAGTTAACAGTTTGATCCATAAATATTGTAAATTAAAAATATAACATCATTTTCACTTTTTTCCATCATCACCCAAACTTAATTAAACACGAAAGAAATAATGGCATGTTTGCACATGATGTGTAAGGAAGAGTTAGATACAACAAAATACAAGAATGTCAACTTCCCCAACGTGATCCCCATGTGAGAACAAATTCTTCTAATCCGTCATGTTAATTATTACTTTTATATTTTTGTTACACTTTAAAAAACATTATTATATTCTCTTATAATTTTTTTAAATTGTATCCAAATTGAAAATGCATATTACTCTTTAGAAAAGGAAAAATTAAATTGATGATTATGGGGGGCATCAAATCACAGCTCCGACATAATTAAAGGGAGCCGACAGTCATTTTCCGACTTTATGTTCCCCCAGAGAGAAAATATCCAGTGCAACTGATTCTATTACATCAACAATGACAGGAGGAGATGTTGAAGTCATTCCACGTGGATCCCCATGTTGACGTCAGAAGATACGGATCCCACAAGCCTCCGATATTTAATAAATGTCCCCAAATCTTATCCATACGTAACAAATGTAGCAACGCGTAACCTACACGTGATAGAAACGTGGCATCCAACCATCAAAGCTGCCAGTCCAAATGACGAGAAGTCGTCGAAAAAGGGAGATTACAATAACACAATGGCATCCACTTGGAAAAATAGTCACAAAACCGTGTATCATTGGTGTGTAAAATATAATTTTTTTATTATCAAGTAAAAGTTTGTCTTATGAATGTGTTATTTTATTATATTAATAATTTACCAAATCCGGTTGTCAAAACAACAAAAATACCTAATCCAATTCCAACCAATTATATCTTCACTAATCTTTTAGTCATACCTTAAAAATGCTCTCAACATTGATGAGGGTAAAATAGATTACTTAAAGCACCGAATTAATAATCGGTGGAGAGAAAATAAAATAAAATTAATTAATTTTCCTATATAGATCCGAAATAGAAATCAACCAATTTTTCTGTATAGATCCAAAATAAAATACACTTCTAATAAGGTATTCTATTGAATCAAATATACTATAAATGTCTTAAAAGTTAAGATTTAAGACCATAAGTACTACTAACAAATCTGCTAGTATTAATTAGAAACGAGTAAAATGGTTAATCCTCATGTCGTTATGTACTTAGACAACCCAAAATCCGATAATATTTTTATTAAAAAATTCAAAAATATGCATTTTAAGGTATGAGCTCACATATTCCATATACTCTATTTGAATTCTATCTTTAAGCTTATCATTATCCTTTTATGTGTCTTAACCTTATATCTTGCAAACTTTTATTCACTTTCAATAAAAAATCATTTCAATCTATCACTGTGTTATAGTGACTGACAAAATTACTTATTTTGGTTAGGTATAAATAAGGTATATAGCATGAAATTACTAATATAATTTTATGAAGCACTGATGTCACCAATTAAGTGCTATATTGAATTTTGTTAGAATATTGTAGGTGTTACATATTGTTATGTTGAGTGGTACAAGTATTTGTGTACACCATAAGAATTGTGATTATGTTGGTAATTTTATCTTATAATAATAATAATATTTTATTTGAAGATTTAGTAGTAACAAATATACAGACTATATTTGTATTGGAAATTAGATTATATAGAGTGAATTCTTGAAATGGACAATTTGAAGGACATTCAACTAATAGAGAAACTTATGTCTAATACATCTCAGTTTGTAGTGGCTCGTGATGTGAAAATGTTGATTCATAAACAATGAAAAATTAAGGTTCAGCATGTTAACAAGGAAGGTAACAGAGTTGCAGATGCATTGACTAAACAAATTCTTGGTTGGGAGATATGTCTTTATAGTTTCCTACAACCATTCGTGTCTTATCTCTTGTTGATGATGACTTAATCGAATATGGCAAGAACAATATGACTTTGATGTAATGAATCACAACAATAATTAGTGTATTTACTGTGTAAATAATTTTTATGAGTTTATATATTTATTGTTTTATTTTTTATTTCAAAAGTGCAATATTTCAACACAAATAATTATGAACAACCACTCAAAAAGTTATACTAATTAAATATTTTTAATTGTAAATTGTAATATAGTTAATGACAGCCCATTAAGAATATGTACTCTAGAGTCTTAGCCTTCACTAGATATAGTTGAAGAGTCATCTTATACATAAATGAAAGTGGAACTGAAAATTTATTTGTAGCTAAAATGGTCAATAATTTCTTACAATGCTCAAATTAAATGTATTACAACGTAAATTTATCTTTTATTATATTTTGATATACTACCATAAATGTTTAAATCCAACTTCACTTATTTTCTTTTCCAAATAATTTTAAAAAATTTAAATTATTCAATTTACATAAAAATTTCAACTGACATTAATTAACACGCCTAAACCTATATCTTTCAGATTGACAATAATACTAAAACTAATCGAGAGATCGACTATTAAGTTAAAATATTGATTCCAAAATTTGTAAATATTTAATTATTCTAAAGTAAAAAATAAAATATTAGCTCCCAACATTTTATCCCACAAAAGTAAAATAAAAATAAAAGATTACGTTTCCCCAAATACTTTTTACATTTCCCAACCAAAAATGCAATTAGTTTAGTTTGCTTCGGTAATACGGTAGCGTTTTCCTATAAGGAAATCAGTCAAACTCCATCACCATACTCAAAACGATTTTTTTAATTAAATATAATTACTTAATATTTAATTAAATTAAAAAGAAAAACAACTCTGATCAATTGTATATAAGAAGAAAGTTTTGCTTAGTGTAATCTAACTGTCATTCAAGATTTACGCATTCATTTCAGACAAAGCAGACTCTTTTGAAATTCAAGTCTTTGGTTCAGATTCTTTTTTCTTTCTTTTTTTTGAAGAAAATCTCTATGAAAGTTCCTTTTTTAATTCCTTAACGATAGTGATTTTGGGTTATGGAGAAAAGGAGTGAAATGTTGTGATTTTTGTTGAAGTGGGGGTTTGTTTTTCTCTTTTAATAGTTTTAGAAATGGGTTTGATGGAGATTTCAATAATGCTTCATGTTGGATTAGTTTTGTTCCTGCTTTGGACGCTTTCTCAATTCAATCTTTGCCATCCAGTTGCTTATTTCGTGTCTCTCATCTACCTCTATTTGGTAATTCATTCATCTTCTTCTGAGAATAAAAATGAATCTTTTTTTCTTTATTTTTGAACGTGGATTGAACTTTTTTTATTGCTTTGTTACAAAAATTCCTTTTATGTCTTTGTTCATCAAAGGTTCATGAAAGGTATGTGGCGAGATTGAGGAAGAAATTGGAGTTCGAGGAAAAACGGCAACAATTTAGGAGAAGGGTGATTCTCCAAATTCTTTTTTTTTTTTTTTGCTTTACTTTTAAGTTCATAAAAAATATTGATTTATGCTGATTGTTATTGTATTATTTATCAATCATTTTGGATGTATTTTTCCTTCTGGGTAATTTTAATTCTGATACTTATAGTTTTTCTTGTGTTCTACTGTACCAGATCTTTTTTCTTCTTTAATGGATGTTTTAGCTTTCTTTATTTGGTTCAAATGGTTACTTTTTTTGCGGTCAATTTTAGTCTTTTGGATGTTTGAGAGAAATGTTTAGAATCAACCTTTTTATGAAAACAAGAAAAAGCATATGCTTTGCAGCTTTTTATGTTGTTTTATTCTCTTTGTGTAGTAAATATAGGCAGATTGAAGTTTTAGAATCTTAATTTTGAATTCTGATCTTGTAAAGTCTGTACCTTTAATGCTTTGTTGGCCTTTTTCATTAGGTACTTTCGGATTCCGAATCTGTTCGGTGGCTAAACCATGCTGTTGAAAAAATATGGCCTATTTGTATGGAACAGATTGCATCACAGAAGATTCTGCTTCCCATCATACCTTGGTTCTTGGCTAAGTACAAACCTTGGACTGCTGTATGAATTTTGCTTCTCTTAGTACTACTGTTTTATTGGCTTTCTCTGGAAAATTAGTACATAAAGATTCTGATTTAGTAAAATGTTCAATTTAGTGCAAGAATTATGAACAATTTGTACTTTTTCAAGACTTGCATTAGCTCCTATGAAGTTACTCTTTAATGACCATCAGATGATTATTTTTTGATCCATTTTGGGTGTGTTCGACTGAAATGCTGCTATACCTGCAGAAGAGAGCTGTGGTTCAGCATTTATATTTGGGAAGAAATCCACCTTTGATCACGGAGGTGAGAGTTCTTCGTGAATGCTCTGATGATGACCACTTGGTATACCTTCTCCCTAACTCCTCTCTGTTGGCTATGATTTCTTGTTTCAATTTTGCGGATGATAGAACTTTCAATTTCTCGTTGCAGGTACTGGAGTTGGGAATGAATTTTCTCACTGCTGATGACATGAGTGCGATTCTTGCTGTGAAACTACGGAAAAGACTGGGATTTGGGATGTGGGCAAAGTTGCATGTAACAGGCATGCATGTTGAAGGAAAGGTATTAATAAAAGTGGAATGGTATTATTAGCTATATTCAATTTGCACATTAAAAGAGTTTGTAGTCAGTCCTAAGCAGTTGTTAATCGGAGGAATTTGCATGGCATCGCATAGTTCGGGCCCCATCCTGCCCCCTGCAAATTCTCAACTTTATTGACTTACTGTAATTAACTGGCATTTACTCCGTGTTTCAGGTTTTGGTTGGGGTGAAGTTTATCCGGAAGTGGCCTTTCATTGGTCGTCTGCGAGTATGCTTTGCTGAGCCTCCATATTTCCAGATGACTGTGAAACCTATCTTTACGCATGGACTTGATGTTACGGAACTTCCAGGGATTGCTGGATGGCTTGTAATAACTCTTTTTCCTGAAATAAATATTCAACTTATATTTTATCTTCTTTTCCTTCCTCTCAATCTTATTGTGTATCCTCTTTTGCTTGCGTAGGACAAGCTTCTCTCGATAGCATTTGAGCAGACACTTGTTGAGGTTAGTTTTCCTTAACTCTGTTTGCTATACCATGGCATAAATTCCATCTTATATTCCACAAATGCATATTGTAGTTTTAGAATGCACTTACAGGTTTAAGTTACCGGCAACTTGCTTCTCTATCGAACTTTAGCTCCAAATATTTGTTTATTTTGCAGCCCAATATGCTGGTTGTGGATGTTGAGAAGTTTGCTTCACCCATTCCAGGTGATTTTTTCATTATTTTCCAGTATTTTGTTGCTCTTATATTTTACTTATAGCTCGTTTCGGGTCATTAACTCACTACCAGTTCAGCTGTTTCCACGAGCCAATTTTTCTCATTCACCTTTTTGTTGGTTCTGTTCGACAGAAAACTGGTTTTCTGTCGATGAGAAGCAACCTATTGCTCATGCCAAGGTTGAAGTTATTGAAGGATCTGACATGAAACCTTCAGATTTAAATGGTCAGTTTTAAATCCATTATCTTACTTTTTCCATCATGTAAAATGCATGGTTTTATGGTCATTGATTGGATATAAAATTTTCAGGATTGGCTGATCCATATGTGAAAGGGACACTTGGCCCATATAGATTCAGGACTAAGACGCACAAGAAAACTTTGTCTCCGAAATGGCACGAGGAATTTATGATTCCCATCTGCTCCTGGGAGGCACCTAACGTACTGATTATTGAAGTTCGTGACAAAGACCATTTATATGATGATAGCCTTGGGTTTGTCTCTGAATCTCTAAAATAACCATATTGCATGATCATGTTTGAAACCTTCAAACAAAATTTCTTTTCGTTTATGCCTATTTTGCTTTTTGAGCGCCACTGCATTTTCAGTTTGTGCACTATGTTGACAACCCTTTCCAATATGCATTAGCTCATCTTAGAAATAGTGCCCTTTTAGATGTTTTTGATCCGTGATATATGACACCACTATTTGTTTTTCAAATTCCTTATGACTTGTTTAAGACTCTCAAATGGTGTACTGATTTGCTGTGTTTACAGTAAGTGCTCGGTAAATATTACTGAACTTCGGGGTGGCCAGAGACATGACATGTGGTTGCCTCTTCAAAATATTAAAATGGGAAGACTGCATCTCGCAATAACTGTTCTCGAAGAGAACGCTAAGGTAATTTATTCTATGATCCACAATAAACTTGGAAAGTTTTAAATTGTAACCTTGCGTGCTAATTATGATTATGAGTTAAAATGTGCCGAGAAACTTAAAAAGGATGTGTGGACAGTTTACGCAGGTAAGTGATGCTGCTGCAGTTGATGCTTTTGACGAGGAAGCCTTAAACACGGAAGATATACAAAACTCATTTGCAAATATAGATGTGAATAATGGTTTATTCTCGCCTACATCTTCAAAGAAATCTCCAACCCTGCCGGATCATTTAGAACCGATAGATGTTGAAGGACAAGAAGAAACTGGGATATGGGTCCACCACCCCGGAAGTGAAGTGTCACAAACTTGGGAACCTAGGAAAGGGAAGGGTAGAAGCCTTGAGACACAGGTTCATAAAGTGCCTAATAGTTCATTTGGCAGCACCATCTCAGCTGCATCTGGATCCTCTAAAAGTGATGACAGCAGCGCCGAGGAAAACCATAATCCTAAGAATCGAGTCAACAGAGTTAAGCAGGGTTTACGGAAGATCGGTTCTGTATTTCATAGGAGTCCCAAGAACGAGGGTCACTCAGGCAACCTCGGAGAAGTTCCATCTCCCCATGAAAACCTCCGAGCAGTTAATGACAAGGAGATTTTGGTGAAGTTTGTAGTCGATGACAATCTTTCGGCTGATAAGGTCTCAAACGAAGGAAGCTCGAGTCCTGGAGCAGAAAGCCCTGGAAAGATGAAAGACATGGCGAAGAGTATTCTAAAACATGCCGAGAAATCTGCTCGTAGCATAAAACATGTTCTTTCTCGTAAAGGGTCGAAAAAATCACGCAATCTATCATCTGTGGAAGAACAAGAGTTTCCAATAGAATCTGACGACTCCTCCGATGATGATGAATCTTTGTCATCCCCCGGAGTCAAGGGAATACCAATTCTTTCGAATCACATGCCCGGCTCCATCGGCAACGACGATACTCAGGAGCATGTCATTTTGACAGATTCAAACTACCAGTTGAACCCTGAAACAAATGTTAAGGAACAAGTAGAGAAAACAAGCGTTGAAGGACACAACAGCATAGATGACGAAGATGTGAACAATCCCATTAAGCTCGGTAATGGAACGAGCAACATAGATGACGAAGATGTGAACAATCCCATTAAGCTCAGTAATGGAACGAATGAACCACCCTTGAAACCAAATCCTTCGGAGAGTGGGAAAAAGGTAGAAGACACTCCTCAAACAGATACCAAAGTTTAGGTTCAGTGTTTGTATGTGCATCCATAATAGAAGACTTTGAAAGAGTTTTGAAGAACAGTGGGTATGGTCCAGCAATATAGAGTTTTAGATGGATAAGCAATACATAATACATTTATACGTGTTCCCTGTAAAAATCTCCTTTGTTTGATTTCTCATATTTGTTATATACAGCACATCATCTTTGTAGAGTTCCAAAATGAAAACAGTTTGTACAACTTGATGGTTTTTAAAACTTCTATTCAAGTTATTTTATTTATTTATTTTAATTTAAAATTCATAATTTAATTGTCAATCATATGTCAAAATTGGGCGTTAATAACTGATTTTGATTTTAAGCAAGGATGACTGCATATTTTTACATCCAAAATACAAGATAAATTAAAATAAAAGTTGGTAAAACTTGCCAAATATTGTCCCTAACACATGGGTTTCCGAATATTCCAACGAGATAAATTGAAATAAAATTAATCACCTACTTTAGTCATCAAAATTTAATGAAATAACAATTAGATTTAATTATGTCGTTTAAACATTTTGCTACATTTGAGAATAATCCCTTAGTTTGAGCATTTCAGAGTTTTGGAGAACAATGTATATATTATCTTACAAGCTCAGAGATGAGACTGTACTTGCTCCCAGCTCGAAACCGAAATGATTTATAACAGGTTGCAACCGGAAGCTTTGCTACTATCAGACTCCTTCAAACATTAATTCTTCTGAATTTCCGCATTATGTTGCATAAAAATGTTATTTCAAGAGAGCTAACATTTCCACCAATCGTATTATGCACTGTTCGCATACAAACGGGTCCATTCCTTAGCTGCAAATAGTTAAGGAAACCAAGAACATCAATAGTAAGAAGCATGGCATATCATCTTTGATTCTAGTAGTCATCTAAGATTGCAACCACAGGGTTTTACCTGTCTCGACGGCTTCGGCCTCGTTTGTTTTCCAGTGCTTAGCAATGTTTTCCGAGAGTGGATCATCAGGATTAGGAGCACTCAAGAGTGCTTGAATGCTAGCAATAACGATAATAATTTCAGTATTAACCTAAAACTTGATTAAGATACCGCAATAACTTAAATAACATCTTCAACCCAGACATTAATGAAACCTCTTTCCAAGTATTAATATGTACATACGAAAAAGCAGTGAAGTCTTTCATGCAGAACAGAAGCTACATAAATAGGGTTACGTTGCACAAAAACTTATAATACCTCAAAAGTACAGTTCGAATCTGGAGAGCCGGACTCCATTTGTCTTTAAGAATATCGAGGCATATTCTTCCAAGCTGCAAGAAAGCTCAATCCTTAGAAGCCAACAAAATACATCTTTAACACCATAAAACAAGGACAAAAGAAGGAACAGGTAGAGCTGACCTTATCGATGTTAGGATGATATATCTTTGTAAGAAACCGGACCTGTTATACCAAATTTGTTCAGGTGGATAAAAATACAGAACATACCAAAAAGGGCAAAACCAATGGAAGATGAAAAAATTCTGAGAAACAAACAAGTCAATCACCATACTAGTAAACGTAAGAACAAGCAGTTTGAAAAGCCAGTGCATATAACATACTATTAAATGTTCATTTCCAATTAATATTTTCCTCTCAAATGTCATTAAAAGCAAATAATGATATAGAACCAAAACTTCACCATGTTGAAAGGAGAATCATACATATTTGCCATACCAATAAAGTAAAAGAGAAATTCTGTTGAACCTGAAACTACTGGAACCGATAAAACAACGTTCTCTACATGCAAACTAGTGCATCCCTAATTCATATTAAAATCCAATATATAACATTTTCAGATGAAGTCGATCAATATTGTATATCAAAGGAACATCAATCGAGCATATCCCAACATATGCAAAAAAACATGAAGGTCATACTTGAAGAATAAGTCAACGTTGATTACCTTGGGAGCTGCCATGGGATATTCTTCGGGCAAAAATAGTTCCAACTTGAAAACCCCTCCTAAACAAATAACCCAAACAAGAAAATTCATCATATTCCATACATAATGGAAAATGATAAAAAGGTGATGAGATATTACAAAGCATGCTAATTGGCCTTAAATTTCAACACAGAAAACACGGGTCCCTTTCTTTATCTTTAAAAGATGGAAATGAAGTAATATAAACGCTGCATAATCATTTTCTCAAAAGAAAATAAAAAAAGAAGCAAACTTTAAGCATATGGAGGTTATTTTAATGACTAAAAATTGGCTATGGTGTCAATCTTTATGTATTAAATCAGCTGAGACCGAACTATTATACAATAGCTTCTAAAATTTTACAGTTCTAACACAATGAAAAGTATCAGCAACCATCAGATTAAAAAGAAAATCAACTACCTTCATATGGAGATTGTGTTGGACCAAGGATCATCACATTAAAATATCGCATATTATCCTCTGATGGTGAGGCATTAATTCCAGGCGCTGTATTTAAGGGGGAAAAAACAATAAACTCTTTTATTTACCAGGAAAAGAAACCCAGAAAATTCAACAAGAAAAAAAGAGAGCATAGCATTTACCAGGTTCACTGAGGAGACGCTGAGTTTCCTGTTTAGATCAAAGATTAAGAAACAAAAATTAAGCATGAAACATTTACAAAATTCACAGAAACAAACTAAGAACACTTAAAATAATTTGCTGAAGCTTTTGATTCATTAAAACCCAAAACAATTCAGCTACCAGATCAAACTCTAGAAACCCAGAAAAAAGAACACAAAAATTATGAGGCTTCTCATGAAGAAACCGAGAAGGATCAGAGTGAGACCGAAAAAGGAACCTTTATGATTCTTCGAGGGAGATTACTGTTGGCCATTGGCGAGATCGATTGCAAGAAAAAAAAGAGAGGGTTTTTGGGATTTAGAAATTGAGAGAAAAAGAAAATAAGAATCTTTTGTGTATATATTAGTACTATGCCCGCCACGCGAGAAAAAGTAAAATAAAAAGGAAATTATTTAATGCGTTAAAAATAATATTAAAAGGAAATTACTTAACATAATGTTTATGTATAAATATAAAAAAATAATATATATACTAGTAATCTCGTTCGAAAAAAACATTCAGGTCCCTTTCGATCTCACTTTGATCCTTTTCGGTTACTTCTTAGAAGATTTTTTTTTTTGGTTTAATTTTGTGTGTTCTTCTTTCTGGGTTTCTGGAGTTTGATTTGGTGACTGAATTGGTTTGGGTTTTAATGAATCCAAAACTTCTGCAAATTAGTTTCAGTCTTGTTAGTTTGTTTGCGTGAATTTTCTAAATGTTTATTGCTTAATTCTTTCTTCTTAATCTTTGATCTAAACAGGAAACTCAGCGTCTCCTCAGTGAACCAGGTGAGTACTCTGCTTTTTAATTTAAAATTTGAAATTCTTGTTGAATATTGTTTGCTATCGTTTTTCGGTTTAAATGTTATGAGCTGAAAAAAAGTTAAAAATTTCTGGGTTTCTTCTCCTGGTAAATAAAAGAGTTCATTGTTTTTTCTTTTTCCCTTAAAGAGTTGATTGCTTGCTCTCATATACACTTCAACTTAATGGTGAATTAATTTTGTTTTTCTGGTATAAATTTGATCAACCCCAGGAGTTTGATACATTGACACCATGAAAGAGGAACAACGCTTACTTCTTCTCCACTCATCTTCACTCTTCTTTCCTCCTCAAGGTCTTTCCTTTCCTTCAAAAACCAAAAGATACTTCTTTTCAATTTTGTTGCTAACAAAAACAATTAACTTTTTTATATTACTTTTTTGGTTTTTTATAGGAGTGAAGCTATCATATGGGACAGCAGGGTTCAGGGCAGATGCATCGATCCTTAAATCAACAGTTCACAGAGTTGGGATATTGGCTGCTTTAAGATCACTCAAAACCCAATCAGTTGTTGGATTGATGATCACAGCTTCACACAATAAAGTTACTGACAATGGAGTCAAAATTGTTGATCCAAGTGGTGGAATGCTCACTCAAGAATGGGAACCTTTTGCTGATCAACTTGCCAGTGCCCAAACTCCTGAAGCCTTACTCTCAGTGAGTAGCCTCTTCTTTATGTTTTTGGATGCGCGTTTTATTTGCTTTATCACCTTACCACTGAGACAAGGTCAGTTGAGAAAGCAACAATCGTTTTGATACTATAGTTTATGTTTGTTTGATGAGCAGTAGTGAACTGAAGGTGTAATAGTTTTGTTTAAGCTCAAAAAGTATGCTAAATTTTAGTGTTGTTGTGTATTTGATATAAATGGAGAGGGATTTTTAGGAAAGGGATGGTGAGTTTGAAGAGCGGATTTAAATTCTATGTTAAATGTGACTAGAAATGAATATTATACTTATCAATTGTTTGTTCATACAACAGCTCATAACAGAATTTGTAGAGAAGGAAAAAATTCCATTAGATGGAGTGCAATCTGCAGAGATATTGTTAGGAAGAGACACCCGGCCTAGCGGAGAATCCCTCCTTGAAGCTGCAAAGCAGGTACACTTTTTTCAATCAACAGGGGATTGCTGAAACTTTGATAATTTTCATTGTGATGTTAAATGCATCTATCATTTGCTAATATCTGTCCATTTTTTAGGGAATAAGTTCAATTCTTGGAGCTATTGCTCTTGATTTAGGAATTTTAACAACCCCACAGCTGCATTGGATGGTTCGTGCTAGGAATAAAGGCATGAAAGCGACAGAACCTGCCTATTTTGAACAGATTTCAAGCTCCTTCAGGTTAGTTGAAGCTTCAGGGTTTTTTGTAGCCATTTTTTAGCTTGAAATTATACTACTTACAGTAATGTACTATTGTTTAGGTGCTTGGTAGATTTGATCCCAAATGAAACCAAAAGCAGCAAGATGGATAACACAGTTGTGGTTGATGGGGCTGATGGTGTGGGTGGAGAGAAACTTGAAGTTTTGAAAAGTATGTTAACCAGTTTAGTTATCGAGGTTCGTAATACTGGTAAAGGTGGGGGTCTATTGAATGATGGGGTTGGTGCCGATTACGTACAGAAAGAGAAGGTTGTTCCACGTGGATTTTGTTCCAATGATGTTGGATTAAGGTGTGCTATCTCTTCAGATTTGGGAGTAAATTACTGTTATCAACTGTTTATAAGCTAATTATTCTTGCATCTCACTGAATTGTTGATCAAAGGTTAAAGGCACATTAAACATGTAACAAATTTGTGATATTCTTTTCTTTTTGTAACTAGTGTGTATAATTAACAATTTTTCGATGGTTTGGTAACTGTCTAGTTAGCAATGCTTCAGGAAGTGATTACTAACCAGACACTTGATCATTCATTAACTAGTACAACAACTAGTTTGGATAATTGATTCATGATGGTATTTGACAGCTTTTTTACCATGATAATGTTTCTAGTGTATGTTTTGAAATCTGGTTGTGCTCTTAACTATTGTTTCTCAGGTGTGCAAGTTTGGATGGTGATGCTGATCGCCTTGTATATTTTTCTCTCCCAACTAGCAGTAGCAGAAAAATTGATCTTGTTGACGGGGACAAAA